>NC_143042.1:7497500-7510000 GCF_057628025.1 Oncorhynchus mykiss | reverse complement strand
CCTAACCTCCTGCCAAATATGTGACCATATTAGAGATACATATTTCCCTCAGACCTCACAGACTCACAAAGAATACGAAAAACAAATAACATTTTGACTCCCATATCTATTGGGTGAAATACCACAGTGTGCATCACAGCAGCAAGATTTGTGACCTGTTGCCACAAGAAAAGAGCAACCAGTGAATAACAAATGCCATTGTAAAACAACCCATATTTATGTTGCTTATTTATTTCCTCCCTTTTTGACTTGAACTATTTGCACATCATTACAACACTGTATACTGTATAGACATAATAGGACATTTGAAATGTCTTTATTCTTTTGGAACTTGTGTGAGTGTAATATTTACTGTTCACATTTTTTTTATTGTATTGAGAGAAAGAGAGAGAGAGAGAAGAAAGAGAGAAAGAGAGATAAGAAAGATGTTTCCCGAGGGAGTTGACTCTTGTGTCCGCTAACCCTGTGGGCGGAGCTTCACCTCTAATATTCTGTGAGCAACAAAAGATGTATGCATCCTTAAAAAAAACAAGGATACCAGGCCTGCGATTGCTTTTGTGCAGCCTCAAAGGCTCTCTGTATCCACTGGAAAGTTAATTCATTTCCTTATGAAGGATATCTATTCAGCTGTCAACTCTTTTCATGGACTCGTAGCGAAAGAACATGTTCTAACTACTGTACAGCAATACCGCATCATCACACAACTGAAATGTCAATAAGCATTTCCTTGGTCTATTCACACAAAATGTTTTGTCATTCATCTCAATGGCTTTGTCTTTGTATCCTTCCTGCTGTTCTATTTGACCATTTACCATAGTAACACACCTTTCACACAGTAAACACTCTTCTTCACTGGTGTTTCTAACCCTCCACAGGTGTCTTCTTCATCCCGTACTTTGTCTTCCTCTTCTTCTGTGGTATCCCTGTGTTCTTCCTGGAGACGGCATTGGGCCAGTACACCAGCGAGGGCGGGGTCACAGCCTGGAGGAAGATATGTCCCATGTTCGAAGGTGATCACTCTCTGCTCCTTACATTATTACATAATGGGCCAGTTCCCCAGACACAGATATAGCCTATGGGGAATCTTCCAGTCAGGACACCCATGATACAAGTCAGTAATCGACATCCATCCATGTCTGAGGACGACGGGAGATGATGTAGAAACCAGCCACTAGGGGCAACAGTGAGAGCTGTTACCTTTAAGTAGGTTTCGGTTTTGCTGGTTTTGCTAGTTTTGCTAGGGCGTTGTGGATGGGCGTAGGCATCTGCCTTTGGTTCCAAAAGTAACATGTTCGAATCCAGAAAGAAAGTGGTTTTTGATATTTTTGTTTTAAGTGTAACGCAAACCTTAACCCTTACCTTAAGTATTCGGGAGTTAATGCCTAACCTTAAAAATACAGAGTTAATGCCTAAACTTAACCTTAAACACTTAAAAATGTGACGTTTGGAACAGCTTCGAAATTTGACGTTTGACGTGAGACTGTGAGAGCTTGTAGCAGTCTTCTTTATTAATAGATGTCAAGTCCCCTGTTTTGGGGACCTGCGTGGTTCTGGTATCGTTTCCGACTGACATTTTCACTGATAAATGTATCTGTGGACACCATAGGCTGAAATGGCTTGCATTGAGCAGTAGCCCTGAATCTCACGGACACAATAGTATATGTGGGGTGTCCCTCCTACCATTTTATTCGCTCTTCTGACTGTCCATCAACTCCAGGCTGAACCCTACATCACAGCCACTAACAACACATATGCCTGGAGTCCTTACATCGTAGCGCAGCAGGAGAGAGGGGTTTCGTCGCTGTACCACATTCAGAGATCGATTTATTGACAGGAAGTTTAAATAATTCATACATTTTAAAGAGAAAACCCTTTCTGCTTGTAACAGACGTACAAGATTGATATGAGATGAAAGGCAAGTTCCAAACGAGCTCAGTGAGATGTTCACAGCGATGGGGGTAGCGATGGGGGTAGACGTTTTGATCAAGAGAGACCTTTAGAAAATATTCACATTTTCTCTAACACTCAACATACAAATATGTATTTTACAGTTATAACGAAGGTGAAATCTTACAGTTAGTTGTTGTATAATTTGATTATATTATATTTCGAAAACGTGTATCATTTCAAGCCGTATTCATACAGTTCTATTGAATAGGAAATACACAATATAAAATATTTCGTATTTTCATATTTTCATGATATTTCTACTGTGTACTTCAGCTTGTATCTTCAAAAGGGACGACACCTCAGCAATGTATAACTATTCTTGCCAGAAAGGTGAGATTGTAACCTTTCTTGGAGTATGCAGCATTACTAGTTGTAGTTCATGATAGTAATTACTTTTGGGGATTACGTAGATGACATTTTTGAT
Organism: Oncorhynchus mykiss; assembly: GCF_057628025.1. Taxonomy (NCBI): domain Eukaryota; kingdom Metazoa; phylum Chordata; class Actinopteri; order Salmoniformes; family Salmonidae; genus Oncorhynchus; species Oncorhynchus mykiss. The sequence continues at coordinate 7,507,626 of NC_143042.1, read as the reverse complement.
TCCATAACCGTTAAAATGGCTTTTTAGTGCAGGACTATCCATTATTTGTGTCAGGGAATCGGGCCTTATGCTAGTTAAAACAGGGATTCAAATGTGTTGTTTCAGGCTAAACCCATGAGATGCTGCTGTATACAAATACATTGATTGAAAACAAATACATTTCACATTTTCTATATCTAACTGTAATTTGCTAGGTATTAAGCAGGCTTTTGTTCCAGCCCAGTACTAACACTCCCGATTCAACTTAACAAAGTCTCAATGACACGTTTGTTTATTTTGTTATTGTAGTGCTTGGCTGAACCAAAAGCCTGCACGCCCTGTAGTTCTCCAGATCCATGCTTTGAACACTGTGCTAAGTTACTAAGTTATTTAAAGAACAGTCACCTTATCAAATGTTAACCTGCCTTTGCTTTTCCGTCTATAGGAGTGGGAATTGCATCCCAAGTGATTGTGGCGTACTTGAACATCTATTACATAGTGGTTCTAGCCTGGGGTCTGTTCTACCTATTCAACTCCTTCAGGAATCCACTGCCCTGGTCCACCTGTGACAATGAGTGGAATACTGGTACAAGAACTGAACACAGACACAGACACACACGTAGACATAGACACACGTGCACGTATGCATGTGCACATACTTACTTACTCAAACTCACTCACTAATTATCTCTCTCTCTCTCTCTCTTTCTCTTTCTCTCTCTCTCTCTCTCTCTCTCTCTCTCTCTCTCTCTCTCTCTCTCTCTCTCTCTGTCTCTCTCTCTCTCTCTCTCTCTCTCTCTCTATCTTCTCTCTCTCTCTCTCTCTCTCTCTCTCTCTCTTTCTCTTTTTCTCTCTCTAACATTCTCACAGAGAACTGTCATAATTTGAGTTCCATGTTGTTGAACCCACACCTCTCCCAGTTGGACTCAGACTGGTCCTTCCTTCACAACCAGACTGAATATAATGACTACAATATGTTGAGGTAGGCCTCCTTATTGTACTTTGAAGATATCAGATACACTGGGTGTTGATGAAGATACACTGGGTGTTGATGAGGTGCAGTCATGCAGACATTGAGATTACTGTCTTGTGGTTCATTTTGCTATTTCTCTTTGCTTTTTATTGGTTTACCCCCCTCTTTCTCTTTCAGTAATGAAACCATGAAGATCACGTCTCCCGAGGAGGAGTTTTGGGCGTAAGTTTGAAACCAATCATAACTTCTGAAATACACACGCACACACACGCACACACACATACTGATAGTGATGATGATGAGTCATGCTGACAGACAATATAGGGCCCACCCAACGGCCCAACAGCCCAGTAGAACACCGGGTAAGGGAAATTAGCCAATTACAGCCTGGAGGGAACCATAAAACAACCAATTAGAGTGCTCGATAAGGATTATTTTGTGTTCAAATTCAGTGTTGTTGTTTTGTCAGACTAGTCTGGTGATTTCGTAATAGGCCATGGTTCTTCCCACATGATACATTCCTGATGGTGTTTCCGGGTGGTGCAGGATTGGGAAATGGGCTGAAAACAGCACTCTAAAGCGTTTTCTTCTAAATGAGAACAATATGTGTCCTTTCTTTGGGGTTCAAAGCCTAAACTAAAACCCTCTGAACTAAACTGGGGAAAATGGAACATCTGTATCTATCATGCCGATGCTATTTTGTCTCTGTATTCGTGCAGAGGCTCCATATGGAGACTATAAAGTTGGAAAAAGAACACGTGTCTTTCTGTCGGGTCGGCTGTCGCTGTGAATTTGTTTAGGTTAGATTTGTGTAGGGAGAGGATCTCTGAAATAAAACACCATGTCTAAGATGGTATGTAGTACATAGAGGGTCATGGTATTGGGATTTGACGTAATTTGATGAGTGGGTTAATTCTGCATGGTTACTAGGTTAAAACAGAAACAACTAAAAGGGTTAAGTTTAGGTATTCATTCCAAATGGTTAAGGTTAGGGTTATGGTTTGGGGAAAGCATAAAACTATATGATAATGAAATAAAAAGCGTTTTTTCCATTTATCATCATCATACTCTCCCGTGTTGCTAAACATTTGTGAACTGCCGTGGCACCATGGTCTAAACGTCTTACTGACCAGCCTGGTGTGTGTGTGTGTGTGTGTGTGTGTGTGTGTGTGTGTGTGTGTATGTGTATGTGTGTGTGTGTGTGTGTGTGTGTGTGTGTGTGCATTCGTGTGTGTGTGTGTGTGTGCATGCGTCCTTACATATGTGTGTGTGTGTGTTGTTCCCCAGTCGTCGGGTGTTGAGGACGTCAGATCATGTGTCTCTGGGTGCTGTACATTGGGACCTGGCTCTCTGTCTGCTGCTGGCCTGGATCATCTGCTACTTCTGCATCTGGAAGGGAGTCAAATCTACAGGCAAGGTGAGCTGGCAGCCTCCCATACAGACCAAAACAACAGGATCAAATTCATTAGGGCACACCACACCAAAATGTTCTGCAAGGGAAAACTAAAATGAGTGTTTCTTCTTGGCCAAGTCCAGGTAGTACCTCCCTGTTTCTGTCTGTACAATCTCTTCGTGTGTGTGTGTGTGTGTGTGTGTGTGTGTGTGTGTGTGTGTGTGTGTGTGTGTGTGTGTGTGTGTCTGTGTCTGTGTGTCTGTGTGTGTGTGTGTCTGTGTGTGTGTGTGTGTCTGTGTGTTCAAGTGTATCTTCATTTGTGACCACAGGTGGTGTACTTCACAGCAACGTTCCCCTACCTGATGCTCTTCATCCTGTTTATCCGAGGTGTGACTCTACCAGGGGCTGGAGAGGGCATAAAGTACTATCTCTGGCCTCAAATGGACAAGATCTTGGAACCTGGGGTAAGACTGATGGGACAGGGATGGTAGTAGGGAGGAAAGATGGTAGTGGGGAGGAAAGATGGTAGTAGGGAGGAAAGATGGTAGTAGGGAGGAAAGATGGTAGTAGGGAGGAAAGATGGTAGTAGAGAGGAAAGATGGTAGTAGGGAGGAAAGATGGTAGTAGGGAGTGAAGATGCTAGTAGAGAGGAAAGATGGTAGTAGGGAGGAAAGATGGTAGTAGGGAGGAAAGATGGTAGTAGGGAGTGAAGATGCTAGTAGAGAGGAAAGATGGTAGTAGGGAGGAAAGATGGTAGTAGGGAGGAAAGATGGTAGTAGGGAGGAAAGATGGTAGTAGAGAGGAAAGATAGTAGTAGAGAGGAAAGATGGTAGTAGGGAGGAAAGATGGTAGTAGAGAGGAAATATGGTAGCAGGGAGGAAAGATGGTAGTAGAGAGGAAAGATGGTAGTAGGGAGGAAAGATGGTAGTAGAGAGGAAAGATGGTAGTAGGGAGTGAAGATGCTAGTAGGGAGGGAAGATGGTAGTAGAGAGGAAAGATGGTAGTAGAGAGGGAAGATGGTAGTAGGGAGGAAAGATGGTAGTAGAGAGGAAAGATGGTAGTAGAGAGGAAAGATGGTAGTAGAGAGGGAAGATGGTAGTAGAGAGGGAAGATGGTAGTAGGGAGGAAAGATGGTAGTAGGGAGGGAAGATGGTAGTAGAGAGGAAAGATGATAGTAGGGAGTGAAGATGCTAGTAGGGAGGGAAGATGGTAGTAGAGAGGAAATATGGTAGTAGGGAGGAAAGATGGTAGTAGGGAGGAAAGATGGTAGTAGGGAGGAAAGATGGTAGTAGGGAGGAAAGATGGTAGTAGAGAGGAAAGATGGTAGTAGGGAGGAAAGATGGTAGTAGAGAGGAAAGATGGTAGTAGGGAATAAAGATGGTAGTAGGGAATAAAGATGGTAGTAGGGAATAAAGATGGTAGTAGGGAATAAAGATGGTAGTAGAGAATAAAGATGGTAGAAGGGAGGAAAGATGGTAGTAGGGAGGAAAGATGGTAGTAGAGAGGAAAGATGGTAGTAGGGAATAAAGATGGTAGTAGAGAGGGAAGATGGTAGTTGGGAATAAAGATGGTAGTAGGGAGTGAAGATGGTAGTAGGGAATAAAGATGGTAGTAGAGAGGGAAGATGGTAGTAGGGAGGAAAGATGGTAGTAGAGAGGAAAGATGGTTGTAGGGAGGAAAGATGGTAGTAGAGAGGAAAGATGGTAGTAGGGAATAAAGATGGTAGTAGGGAATAAAGATGGTAGTAGGGAATAAAGATGGTAGTAGGGAATAAAGATGGTAGTAGGGAGTGAAGATGGTAGTAGGGAATAAAGATGGTAGTAGAGAGGGAAGATGGTAGTAGGGAGGAAAGATGGTAGTAGAGAGGAAAGATGGTAGTAGGGAGGAAAGATGGTAGTAGGGAGGAAAGATGGTAGTAGGGAATAAAGATGGTAGTAGAGAGGGAAGATGGTAGTAGGGAATAAAGATGGTAGTAGAGAGGAAAGATGGTAGTAGGGAGGAAAGATGGTAGTAGGGAATAAAGATGGTAGTAGGGAATAAAGATGGTAGTAGAGAGGAAAGATGGTAGTAGAGAGGGAAGATGGTAGTAGGGAGGAAAGATGGTAGTAGAGAGGAAAGATGGTAGTAGAGAGGAAAGATGGTAGTAGAGAGGGAAGATGGTAGTAGAGAGGGAAGATGGTAGTAGGGAGGAAAGATGGTAGTAGGGAGGGAAGATGGTAGTAGAGAGGAAAGATGATAGTAGGGAGTGAAGATACTAGTAGGGAGGGAAGATGGTAGTAGAGAGGAAATATGGTAGTAGGGAGGAAAGATGGTAGTAGGGAATAAAGATGGTAGTAGAGAGGGAAGATGGTAGTAGGGAATAAAGATGGTAGTAGAGAGGAAAGATGGTAGTAGGGAGGAAAGATGGTAGTAGGGAATAAAGATGGTAGTAGGGAATAAAGATGGTAGTAGAGAGGAAAGATGGTAGTAGAGAGGGAAGATGGTAGTAGGGAGGAAAGATGGTAGTAGAGAGGAAAGATGGTAGTAGAGAGGAAAGATGGTAGTAGAGAGGGAAGATGGTAGTAGAGAGGGAAGATGGTAGTAGGGAGGAAAGATGGTAGTAGGGAGGGAAGATGGTAGTAGAGAGGAAAGATGATAGTAGGGAGTGAAGATACTAGTAGGGAGGGAAGATGGTAGTAGAGAGGAAATATGGTAGTAGGGAGGAAAGATGGTAGTAGGGAGGAAAGATGGTAGTAGGGAGGAAAGATGGTAGTAGAGAGGAAAGATGGTAGTAGGGAGGAAAGATGGTAGTAGAGAGGAAAGATGGTAGTAGGGAATAAAGATGGTAGTAGGGAATAAAGATGGTAGTAGGGAATAAAGATGGTAGTAGGGAATAAAGATGGTAGTAGGGAATAAAGATGGTAGTAGAGAATAAAGATGGTAGAAGGGAGGAAAGATGGTAGTAGGGAGGAAAGATGGTAGTAGAGAGGAAAGATGGTAGTAGGGAATAAAGATGGTAGTAGAGAGGGATGGTAGTAGGGAATAAAGATGGTAGTAGGGAGTGAAGATGGTAGTAGGGAAAAAAGATGGTAGTAGAGAGGGAAGATGGTAGTAGGGAGGAAAGATGGTAGTAGAGAGGAAAGATGGTAGTAGGGAGGAAGCTGGTAGTAGAGAGGAAGATGGTATGGTAGTAGGGAATAAAGATGGTAGTAGGGAATAAAGATGGTAGTAGGGAATAAAGATGGTAGTAGGGAGTGAAGATGGTAGTAGGTAATAAAGATGGTAGTAGAGAGGGAAGATGGTAGTAGGGAGGAAAGAAGGTAGTAGAGAGGAAAGATGGTAGTAGGGAGGAAAGATGGTAGTAGGAGGAAAGATGGTAGTAGGGAATAAAGATGGTAGTAGAGAGGGAAGATGGTAGTAGGGAATAAAGATGGTAGTAGAGAGGAAAGATGGTAGTAGGGAGGAAGATGGTAGTAGGGAATAAAGATGGTAGTAGGGAATAAAGATGGTAGTAGAGAGGGAAGATGGTAGTAGGGAGGAAAGATGGTAGTAGAGAGGAAGATGGTAGTAGGGAGGAAAGATGGTAGTAGAGAGGAAAGATGGTAGTAGGAATAAAGATGGTAGTAGGGAATAAAGATGGTAGTAGGAATAAAGATGGTAGTAGGGAATAAAGATGGTAGTAGGGAGTGAAGATGGTAGTAGGGAATAAAGATGGTAGTAGAGAGGAAAGATGGTAGTAGAGAGGAAAGAGGTAGTAGGGAGGAAAGATGGTAGTAGAGAGGAAAGATGGTAGTAGGAATAACAGATGGTAGTAGGGAATAAAGATGGTAGTGAGAGGAAAGAAGGTAGTAGGGAGGAAAGATGGTAGTAGAGAGGAAAGATGGTAGTAGGGAATAAAGATGGTGTAGGGAATAAAGATGGTAGTAGGGAATAAAGATTGGTAGTAGGGAATAAAGATGGTAGTAGGGAATAAAGATGGTATAGTAGGGAATAAAGATGGTAGTAGAGAGGGAAGATGCTAGTAGGGAATAAAGATGGTAGTAGGGAATAAAGATGGTAGTAGAGAGGAAAGATGGTAGTAGGGAATAAAGATGGTAGTAGGGAATAAAGATGGTAGTAGAGAGGAAAGATGGTAGTAGGGAATAAAGATGGTAGTAGGGAATAAAGATGGTAGTAGTAGGAATAAAGATGGTAGTAGGGAGGAAAGATGGTAGTAGGGAAAATAAGATGGTAGTAGGGGAATAAAGATGGTAGTAGAGAGGAAATATGGTAGTAGGGAATAAAGATGGTAGTAGGGAATAAAGATGGTAGTAGGGAATAAGATGGTAGTAGGAATAAAGATGGTAGTAGGGAATAAAGATGGTAGTAGGGAATAAAGATGGTAGTAGGGAATAAAGATGGTAGTAGGGAGGAAAGATGGTAGTAGGGAATAAAGATGGTAGTAGGGAATAAAGATGGTAGTAGGGAATAAAGATGGTAGTAGAGAATAAAGATGGTAGTAGGGAATACAGATGGTAGTAGGGAATAAAGATGGTAGTAGAGAGGAAAGATGGTAGTAGAGAGGAAAGATGGTAGTAGGGAGGAAAGATGGTAGTAGGGAGGAAGATGGTGTAGGAGAAAGATGGTAGTAGGGAGGAAATATGGTAGTAGAGAGGAAAGATGGTAGTAGGGAATAAAGATGGTAGTAGGGAATAAAGATGGTAGTAGAGAGGAAAGATGGTAGTAGGGAGGAAGATGGTAGTAGAGAGGAAAGATGGTAGTAGGGAATAAAGATGGTAGTAGGATTATAGCTTTAGTACTACTCTCTTCCCTCATTACTACTTTCCACCCTCATTACTACGTTCTTCCCTCATTACTACTCTCTTCCCTCATTTTTAATTACTACTTTCTTACATATAAGATGGTAGTAGGGAGTGAAGATGCTAGTACAGAGGAATATGTTCTCTAGCATTTTCTCTCTCTCTTTCTCTGCTCACAATCCCAAAGCGGAACTGGTCTAGTTAAACAGTAACCCAAAACAACCCACCCAGTAACAAAAACACCATCCTCCCGGATCAGGATGAAGTTGCCCCTATACGCTGATCTTGGGTCAGTTTTGTATTTTCCCCACTAATTAATTTAAGATACTCTTTGGTCGTAGTCCAATGACTGAACGTCAATGGCAACGGTCAAACACTCAGGCATTCAGACGATTTCTTTAGGTGCCAGAGAGTCCCATAAAAGAGACATTCTTTGGTATGGATTACCTTTGACCTTAGTACAACATGGCATGTGACCTGATGCCTTCTGGGGTCCGGTGTAGCGGTCCCTGGAGAGGTCAAGCTTCCTTTCCGGGGTCAACTATCCTCCAACTTTGCTTCCTGTTGTGTGGGGCTCGTTGGATCAGGAGTAGGCTCAAAAAGGGGGCAAACCGCGACAAATGAAGCCTGCTGGGTATTTGGGAAGTGTCATGAACTGTTGTGAGTTTGTTTCTTTGTATCATATTTCAACCAGTCTATTTTAAACGGAAACGTGCTGTTTTTCCGTAGAGAGAGCAGGACGTCAACATTGGGGGAGGGTGAATAATATTATGTTAATTAACCTTATGGCTAAAACACTGATTCTCAAAGAACTAAATTACTGTATAACATCATCTTTCCAGGTATCCCAGCAAACATACGCCAAGACAGATGTGTCATATCATGTGCGGACAAAAGGATAGTCACAAACCTAACATCTTTAAGTTCATAGGTGTAGGGTGTGAGAAAAGTTGCTAAAGCAATTAGAGACCTGGGGGAGGATTGAGAGGAGGACGGGGGCGCTGGCGTGGGAATCCCCAGTTACTTCGACTGGAACGGTGGCCAAATGAATACACTTCAGGGTTCGGGTGATGATTGGTTATGTAACTCTGTGTCCCGACACAGCTGAAGAACAGACCAGGGAGAAAATGTGTGTTCGACTGCATGCCATGTGTTTTATTTTGGATTTGGGGAAGAAGTCTGGAGTGAGGGTGGTGTATTAGTTTAGAGGTCTGTGTATAAACAGAGAGAAGAGGTTTAGGGCTCTGTGTATAAACAGAGAGAAGAGGTTTAGGGCTCTGTGTATAAACAGAGAGAAGAGATTTAGGGCTCAGTGTATAAACAGAGAGAAGAGGTTTAGGGCTCTGTGTATAAACAGAGAGAAGAGGTTTAGGGCTCTGTGTATAACAGAGAGAAGAGGTTTAGAGGTCTGTGTATAAACAGAGAGAAGAGTTTTAGAGGTCTGTGTATAACAGAGAGAAGAGGTTTAGGGCTCTGTGTATAAACAGAGAGAAGAGGTTTAGAGGTCTGTGTATAAACAGAGAGAAGAGTTTTAGAGGTCTGTGTATAACAGAGAGAAGAGGTTTAGAGGTCTGTGTATAAACAGAGAGAAGAGTTTTAGAGGTCTGTGTATAACAGAGAGAAGAGGTTTAGAGGTCTGTGTATAAACCGAGAGAAGAGCTTAAGGGGTCTGTGTATAGACAGAGAGAAGAGCTTTAGGGGTCTGTGTATAGACAGAGAGAAGAGCTTAAGGGGTCTGTGTATAGACAGAGAGAAGAGCTTAAGGGGTCTGTGTATAGACAGAGAGAAGAGCTTAAGGGGTCTGTGTATAGACAGAGAGAAGAGCTTAAGGGGTCTGTGTATAGACAGAGAGAAGAGCTTTAGGGGTCTGTGTATAGACAGAGAGAAGAGCTTTAGGGGTCTGTGTATAGACAGAGAGAAGAGCTTAAGGGGTCTGGGTATAGACAGAGAGAGGAGTTTAAGGGGTCTGTGTATAGACAGAGAGAAGATAAATGAAGGGGCCCATCCCAGCTGGTTGTGGTAGTATGTGGATTATGCTGGGATGGATAATGGACTTTGTTATGGGGCAGACTGCAGGCCTCCCAGGCCCTATCGCCCTCCTGCTAACACTAACCAGATGCTGCTATGAGTGGGTCTGCTGAGGGTCTGCTGAGAGGGTTGATGTTGTCAACACACACACATAGGAAGTGCAAGCAGACACAGGCAGCCATACATACACACAAACACGCACATGAACGGACACACAGATGGATGTTGGCCTGAGAAAGACAGTAGAGAGCCCAGATTATTGGCCCTAGACAAACCTGATGTTACACAAGTTGTAGTTGATTGTTGTCAGCTTTGACAGAGAAATGTATCCAATGTTTTATGGGTCTACATGAATGTATTTGATGAAAACCACATGGTTCTGACCGGTTTTTGTTTACTTTAATGAGTGAAAGTAGCTGAACACGTGACAGTAAAATAGATATTCTTTCTTCCTGTACTCTGCCCCCCTCATTCTCTCTTTCTCTTCTCCCTATCTCCATCCCTCTCACTCTCTTTCCTACCTCCCTCCTTCCCTCTCCTCTCTCCTCCCTCCATCCCTTCCCCTGTCTTTCACTCCTTGCCTCCCCCTCTCTCTCCCTCTCCTTGCCTCCATCTCTCTTCTCCCTTCCTCCATACCTCCCATTCTTTCTCCTACCCTCTCTCTCCTTGCCTCCATACCTCCCATTCTTTCTCCTACCCTCTCTCTCCTTGCCTCCATACCTCCCATTCTTTCTCCTACCCTCTCTCTCCTCCCTTCCTCCATCCATCCATCCCCCTCCCTCCATCCACCCCTCTCACTCTCTCTAACTCCATCCCTCTCCCCCTCTCTCTCTGGGTGTGGCGTGACGCAGGGACCCAGGTGTTTTTCTCCTACGCTGTATGTCAGGGGGTCCTCACCTCTCTGGGCAGCTACAACAAGTACAACAACAACTGTTACAAGTCAGTGTGACACACCACTGCACACAGCTTCCCCTT
>NC_143042.1:7487500-7492500 GCF_057628025.1 Oncorhynchus mykiss | reverse complement strand
TGTCTCTCTGTTGTATCTGTTTTTGTTTACTTTTCCTCCTGGAGTGCATTTTTTTTAACCATTTTGATAACTGAGTCCAGAACCCTTTCATATACCTCATATGTTACGGAACCTTGTATATTTCTATGTACTTGCCCCATAAACAACCTCCTCATAATAAATTAAAAGGTTTTCTATATGTTTACGTGTAACCTTTATTTAACAAAAATTCCTATTTACAATGACGGCCTACACCGGCCAAACCCAGACGACGCTTGGCCAATTGTGCACTGACCTATGGGACTCCCAATCACAGCCGGTTGTGATACAGCCTGGATTCAAACCAGGGTGTCTGTAGTGACGTCTCTAGCACTGAGATGCAGTGCCTTAGACCGCTGCACCACTCGGGAGACCCCAAATATGCTAATGACTGATACCCGTTGTATTATTCAACATATTTTCAGTATACATGGCGTCCATGTTGTTACTTTCCGTCGATATCTCGGTCTGAAACAGCAAGCGGCCAGGCTCAACTTGTTCCCACTGTCAATTACAAATCAATCTATTCTAAACAGGACTTTCCCCTGCTCCTACAATACAAAACACCATATTGTTCACCAATACCATACCTCGCCCTCCCCTCTTGCCCACATGTACAGACCTGGGTTCAAATACTACTCAAAATCATTTCAAATAATTGATCTGTGCTTGATTGAGTTTGCCTGCCTTAATGGACCCATAGAATAGTCCCAACCTGTTAAACCCCGCCCACCTGGTCCCCCCGGCAGACGAGAGCCAACACTCAAAGATTTCAAGTAATATTTGAACTGAGGTCTGACACTGTATGAACTTGGACAACCTACAGTATATTTGTTGGTGGGTACATATGTGATGTCACAGGGGGGACGGGGGGCGATGCCGGAATGGGATCCTATCGTCTCTTTCCTGGTTCTGTGTCTCTGTCATCAGGCCACTGCTCATCCGGGGCTGCCATCCATGTAATCTGAAGCGGCATTCAATTAACTGGCAATTCATCCATACGTCCTTGGGCTCCTCTCAATACCATCCGCACTGTGGAATTGTGGTACCTAACCTTGGGGCAACACCTCTCTGTCGGCCAATTAGAATCTGGGAGAGATTTTTTTGTGGAAGTGGTTGTTGGGGGCCAATGAGAATGCTAGGCTTGTGTGAAGGATCCAGTCAGCAGGCCGATAAGAGGATGGGGATTACGGGTGGGGGAGTTATTTAAATTTAAACCACCATTTTGGATGGATGGGTTGGCTCCAGTTAAGGGCCCCTAGGGGCCTCAGGGAAACCGAGAACAAGAGGCCAGGAGGTCCATCCAACTAATTACAGTATCTGCTCATCCACATTGACTGGTCATTCTATCCCCACTTCTTTCCATGCATACACACTAGAAGTAAAACATATGCTAAATATAGTATCTTCTCATTAGGCCATCACATCACTTTGGTGTCTAATTTGGAACCTGTGGAATATAGACCATTCTGGTACAACCAACCCTGGAATTGATCTAGTGTCAACAACACAATTCGCACTCCAAAGGCTAGCGTTCTGAACATTACCCTAACTAAACTGCACGAAGCTAACCAACTCCGCTACACCTGCACCAACAACATCCAAGTTTTAAGTCAGTTCTGAATCCCTAACATTGTGCCATACTGCTGTCTGCAAATCACCAATGAGGATGCTTGTTCCCACATGTACCCAAACTAACAGTGAGGAGGCTGCAGTCCAAAATGCATTGCTCTCTGATAGCTGTGACTTCACTGAATGAGAAATACATTGAGTGTAAATTGTGTTTTGGACAGTGTGATACAGTGTAGTACAGGATGATCTCCGTTCCAGACTATCCTATCAACGGGACCTGAAAAACTGTAATATCCTATGTTTCTCAGAGTCATGGCTGAGCAAGGACATGAATATACATCTCACTGTTTTTTTATTCATAGTCAAGACCGGACGGCAGACTCGGGTAAGACGAAGGGAGGAGGGGTGTGTCTCTGTGTTAAGAACAGCGGGTGCACCATTTCTAATGTTTTTACTCGCCTGAGTTAAAATACCTCATTTATAAGCTGCAGACCATCCTACTTACAGAGTGAGTTTTCATCTATACTTTTCATAGCTGTCTATTTGCCACCACGAACCAATGGGGGCACTAAGACCGCATACAAGAATCTGTATAGGGACATAGACAAGAAACAAGAAAACGCTCATTCAGAGGCAACGTTTCCCAAGGCCGGTGATTTTAATGAAGGGAAACAGAATTTTTTTTTACCTCATTTTTATCACCTCTGCAACTAGAGGCGACAAAACTCTAAATCACTTTTACTCCACACAAAGAAACACATACAAGGCCGTCCATCACCTTCCCTTTGGGGAATAAGACCACAACTCTATCCTCCTGCTTGCAAGCAAGTTGTCCAATGAAGCTAATGCAAAGCTACAGACTGGAATATGTTCCGGGATTCATCCGATGACATTGAGGAGTTTATCACATCAGTCACCGGCATCATTAACAAGTGCAACAACAACATCATCCCCACAGTTACCATACATACCCCAACCAGAAGCCATGGATTACAGGCAACGTCTGCACTGAGCTAAAGGCTAGAGCTGCCGCTTTCAAGGAGTGGGACACAAATCCGGTCTCGCTACAACCTCCGATAATTCACTAAACCTTGCTGGTTCTGGCGCTCAATGGATTTGGCAGGGCTTGCAAACTATCACAGATTACAAAGGTAAACCCTGCCACGAGCTTCCTAGCGATGTCAGCCTACTAGACAAGCATTCTATGCTTGCTTCGCGGCATGCAACACTGAACCATGCACGAGAGCACCAGCTGTTCCGGACGATTGTGTGATCTCGCTTTCTGTAGCCGATGTGTGTAAGACCTTTCAACAGGTTAACATTAACAAGGCTGCGGGGCCAGACAGAATACCAGGACACGTACTAAGAGCATGCGCTGACCAGCTGGCAAGTGTCTTCAATTACATTTTCAACCTATCCCAGACCACCGTAGTCCCCCAAGAACGCCAATGTCTAAATGACTATCATCCCATAGCACTATTGCCATCTATAGCCATGAAATGCTTTGAAAGGCTGGCCATGGTTCACATTAACACCATCATCCCAAACACCCTGGATACACTCCAATTTGCATACCGCTCCAACAGATGCACAGATTACACCATCTATATTGCACAGCACACTGCCATCACCCACTTGGACAAAAGGATGCATATGTAAGAATGCTATTCATTGACTAGAGCATTCCATTCCATCCACCATTCAACATCATAGTCCCCTCCAGGTTCATCACCAAATCCAGGACCCTGGGACTGAACTGCTCCCTCTGCAACTGGATCTTGGACATCCTGACGGGCCGCCTCCAGGCAGTAAGGGTAGGCAACAACACCTCCGCAACATCGACCATCAACATGGGAGCTCCTCAGGGGTGTGTGCTTATTTCCCTCCTGTACTGCCTGTTACCCACGACTGTGTGACCGCACACTACTCCAACACCATCTACAAGTTTGCTGACGACACGACAGTGGTAGGACTAATCACCGACAATGATGAGGCAGCCTATAAGGAGGAGGTCAGAGACCTGGAAGTCTGGTTCCAGGACAATAACTTCTCCCTCAACGTCAGCAAGATAAAGGAGCTGATCCTGAAATGGAGGGCTGAGCAGGCCCCCAACCATATCGACAGGGTTGTAGTGGAGCCGGGTCGAGAGCTTTAAGTTCCTCTGTGTCCACATCACTAAGGACTTAACATGGTCCGCACTTCCAGGTGAGCTCTCTGCCATCCAGGACCCCTATACCAGGCGGTGTCATAGAAAGGCCCTACATATTGTCAAAGACTCCAGCCACCTAAGCCATATCCTGTTCTTTCTGTTATCGCACAGCAAGTGGTACCAGTGCACCAAGTCTGGAACCAACAGGACCCTGAACAACTTCTACCCCCAAGCCATAAGACTGCTAAACAAGACCACTAAATAGATAATCAAATGGCTACCCAGGCTACCTGCATTTACCCTACATATGCACACACACTGGACTCTCAGACCACTCACACACACACACACACTACATATGCACACACACTGGACTCTGAGACCACTCACACACACACACACACACTGGACTCTCAGACCACTCACTCACACACACACACACACACACACTACATATGCACACACACTGGACTCTCAGACCACACACACACACACACACACTACATATGCACACACACACACACACTACATATGCACACACACTGGACTCTCAGACCACTCACACACACACACACACACTACATATGCACACACACACACACACTACATATGCACACACACTGGACTCTCAGACCACTCACACACACACACACACACTACATATGCACACACACTGGACTCTCAGACCACTCACACACACACACACACTACATATGCACACACACACTGGACTCTCAGACCACTCACACACACACACACACTACATATGCACACACACACTGGACTCTCAGACCACTCACACACACACACACACACTACATATGCACACACACTGGACTCTCAGACCACTCACACACACACACACACACTACATATGCACACACACACTGGACTCTCAGACCACTCACACACACACACACACACTACATATGCACACACACTGGACTCTCAGACCACTCACACACACACACACACACTACATATGCACACACACTGGACTCTGAGACCACTCACACACACACACACACACTACATATGCACACACACTGGACTCTCAGACCACTCACACACACACACACACACTACATATGCACACACACTGGACTCTCAGACCACTCACACACACACACACACACACACTACATATGCACACACACACACTACATATGCACACACACTGGACTCTCAGACCACTCACACACACACACACACACACACTACATATGCACACACACACACTACATATGCACACACACTGGAC
>NC_143042.1:7380000-7485000 GCF_057628025.1 Oncorhynchus mykiss | reverse complement strand
AAGTGCTGAGTCAAAAACCCCATAATTAATAGATAAAAGTCAAGCATGTCATAGTGGTAATGTGTTGGTCACAACTTATATACTGTGCTGTGAAACAATCTATAATGGTTCATTCAAACTATAATTGGGTGACCTGCACGCATAGGATAAATGTGGAATGTTTTTTTCCTGGTCTGGCAAATTTAACTATACGGGCAGATCACCCAATTTCAGCATTTAGCCGTTATAAATCGTTGCATATTGTATATAAAGTGTGAACAACACATTGCTGCTATGACATGCTCGTACAGCTGGGGTCACTGGGTCTAGTGATAAAAAATGTAGAAATTGTCTGCCACTGACCACAGTAGTAATGGTGTTAGCTAGCTCGGTATCATTGTGGCAGACAACCAACTGCCAAACCTCTGCGTAACCTCTGCATAACTTCAGTAACACATTTGCCAGATTTCATCCTCAATGTAAAAAATAGGAAAACCCATTTGCTTGCTGGCCACAACAATAAACAGGCTTGTCTATATTTCAGGCCCCATATAGTTTTACACTAGGGACAACATGGTTTCTGTGAGGGTCACCTTTAGTGCTGGTGTGCGTTTTTCTTCACAACACCACACAGTGCAGACTCATTCGATGTTCAGTGGCGCCTGAAAGTGTCCCATCATCTTGTCAAAGGACGTACATACATCACTCTGCGATCCTTCAGTCGGCCGATACCCCATGTACACACACACACACACGCACACACACACACACGCACGCACGCACGCACACACACACACACACACACACACACACGCGCTTCACTCCGTGGTCCTTCAGTTAGCCGATACCCCATGTACACGCACACACACACACACACACCTCACTCCGTTAGCTGATAGTGCTTGGCGCCTATACATCTTCATCAAAGCTTAATGGAGCCGGCAACTGTTTGCTGCTCTCAGCAAGAAATCACATCACAGAAAGCGGAGGAAATAAAAACTTGGATATGCTGCCGGACATTTCTGAGTGACCTGACGCCATTGAACGAGAGCGTCTGTGACAAAATAAATGCCACAGTTTATAGTAGACAAAGAAAAGATCCGAAAGAGAGTGAGTGTGAAAAGGCTTTGATGAAAGTACTGCGGAAGAGAAAGTAAAGTACAACCTTTCCTCACAGACCCACAGTCATCAACGAACCTATTCACAGCCATATTCTCTGTTCAATCAGCACAATTTCCCATTTGGAATTTCCCATATGATGGGGCTGTTAAACTGGGGAACCTTTTTTATTGAGCCGCATAGTCCGAGGCATTAAAAGACGTTATCTGGGGAGATTGAACATGCCTCAGGGTTTTGAGAGGTGGAGAGTGAGTGAGAAGTCTGTGGAAAGGTCCTGTAGGAGAGATTGAACATGCCTCAGGGTTTTGAGAGGTGGAGAGTGAGTGAGAAGTCTGTGGAAAGGTCCTGTAGGAGAGATTGAACATGCCTCAGGGTTTTGAGAGGTGGAGAGTGAGTGAGAAGTCTGTGGAAAGGTCCTGTAGGAGAGATTGAACATGCCTCAGGGTTTTGAGAGGTGGAGAGTGAGTGAGAAGTCTGTGGAAAGGTCCTGTAGGAGAGATTGAACATGCCTCAGGGTTTTGAGAGGTGGAGAGTGAGTGAGAAGTCTGTGGAAAGGTCCTGTAGGAGAGATTGAACATGCCTCAGGGTTTTGAGAGGTGGAGAGTGAGTGAGAAGTCTGTGGAAAGGTCCTGTAGGAGAGATTGAACATGCCTCAGGGTTTTGAGAGGTGGAGAGTGAGTGAGAAGTCTGTGGAAAGGTCCTGTAGGAGAGATTGAACATGCCTCAGGGTTTTGAGAGGTGGAGAGTGAGTGAGAAGTCTGTGGAAAGGTCCTGTAGGAGAGATTGAACATGCCTCAGGGTTTTGAGAGGTGGAGAGTGAGTGAGAAGTCTGTGGAAAGGTCCTGTAGGAGAGATTGAACATGCCTCAGGGTTTTGAGAGGTGGAGAGTGAGTGAGAAGTCTGTGGAAAGGTCCTGTAGGAGAGATTGAACATGCCTCAGGGTTTTGAGAGGTGGAGAGTGAGTGAGAAGTCTGTGGAAAGGTCCTGTAGGAGAGATTGAACATGCCTCAGGGTTTTGAGAGGTGGAGAGTGAGTGAGAAGTCTGTGGAAAGGTCCTGTAGGAGAGATTGAACATGCCTCAGGGTTTTGAGAGGTGGAGAGTGAGTGAGAAGTCTGTGGAAAGGTCCTGTAGGAGAGATTGAACATGCCTCAGGGTTTTGAGAGGTGGAGAGTGAGTGAGAAGTCTGTGGAAAGGTCCTGTAGGAGAGATTGAACATGCCTCAGGGTTTTGAGAGGTGGAGAGTGAGTGAGAAGTCTGTGGAAAGGTCCTGTAGGAGAGATTGAACATGCCTCAGGGTTTTGAGAGGTGGAGAGTGAGTGAGAAGTCTGTGGAAAGGTCCTGTAGGAGAGATTGAACATGCCTCAGGGTTTTGAGAGGTGGAGAGTGAGTGAGAAGTCTGTGGAAAGGTCCTGTAGGGGAGATTGAACATGCCTCAGGGTTTTGAGAGGTGGAGAGTGAGTGAGAAGTCTGTGGAAAGGTCCTGTAGGGGAGATTGAACATGCCTCAGGGTTTTGAGAGGTGGAGAGTGAGTGAGAAGTCTGTGGAAAGGTCCTGTAGGAGAGATTGAACATGCCTCAGGGTTTTGAGAGGTGGAGAGTGAGTGAGAAGTCTGTGGAAAGGTCCTGTAGGAGAGATTGAACATGCCTCAGGGTTTTGAGAGGTGGAGAGTGAGTGAGAAGTCTGTGGAAAGGTCCTGTAGGAGAGATTGAACATGCCTCAGGGTTTTGAGAGGTGGAGAGTGAGTGAGAAGTCTGTGGAAAGGTCCTGTAGGGGAGATTGAACATGCCTCAGGGTTTTGAGAGGTGGAGAGTGAGTGAGAAGTCTGTGGAAAGGTCCTGTAGGGGAGATTGAACATGCCTCAGGGTTTTGAGAGGTGGAGAGTTAGTGAGAAGTCTGTGGAAAGGTCCTGTAGGAGAGATTGAACATGCCTCAGGGTTTTGAGAGGTGGAGAGTGAGTGAGAAGTCTGTGGAAAGGTCCTGTAGGAGAGATTGAACATGCCTCAGGGTTTTGAGAGGTGGAGAGTGAGTGAGAAGTCTGTGGAAAGGTCCTGTAGGAGAGATTGAACATGCCTCAGGGTTTTGAGAGGTGGAGAGTTAGTGAGAAGTCTGTGGAAAGGTCCTGTAGGAGAGATTGAACATGCCTCAGGGTTTTGAGAGGTGGAGAGTGAGTGAGAAGTCTGTGGAAAGGTCCTGTAGGAGAGATTGAACATGCCTCAGGGTTTTGAGAGGTGGAGAGTGAGTGAGAAGTCTGTGGAAAGGTCCTGTAGGAGAGATTGAACATGCCTCAGGGTTTTGAGAGGTGGAGAGTGAGTGAGAAGTCTGTGGAAAGGTCCTGTAGGAGAGATTGAACATGCCTCAGGGTTTTGAGAGGTGGAGAGTTAGTGAGAAGTCTGTGGAAAGGTCCTGTAGGAGAGATTGAACATGCCTCAGGGTTTTGAGAGGTGGAGAGTGAGTGAGAAGTCTGTGGAAAGGTCCTGTAGGAGAGATTGAACATGCCTCAGGGTTTTGAGAGGTGGAGAGTTAGTGAGAAGTCTGTGGAAAGGTCCTGTAGGAGAGATTGAACATGCCTCAGGGTTTTGAGAGGTGGAGAGTGAGTGAGAAGTCTGTGGAAAGGTCCTGTAGGAGAGATTGAACATGCCTCAGGGTTTTGAGAGGTGGAGAGTTAGTGAGAAGTCTGTGGAAAGGTCCTGTAGGAGAGATTGAACATGCCTCAGGGTTTTGAGAGGTGGAGAGTGAGTGAGAAGTCTGTGGAAAGGTCCTGTAGGAGAGATTGAACATGCCTCAGGGTTTTGAGAGGTGGAGAGTTAGTGAGAAGTCTGTGGAAAGGTCCTGTAGGAGAGATTGAACATGCCTCAGGGTTTTGAGAGGTGGAGAGTTAGTGAGAAGTCTGTGGAAAGGTCCTGTAGGAGAGATTGAACATGCCTCAGGGTTTTGAGAGGTGGAGAGTGAGTGAGAAGTCTGTGGAAAGGTCCTGTAGGAGAGATTGAACATGCCTCAGGGTTTTGAGAGGTGGAGAGTGAGTGAGAAGTCTGTGGAAAGGTCCTGTAGGAGAGATTGAACATGCCTCAGGGTTTTGAGAGGTGGAGAGTGAGTGAGAAGTCTGTGGAAAGGTCCTGTAGGAGAGATTGAACATGCCTCAGGGTTTTGAGAGGTGGAGAGTGAGTGAGAAGTCTGTGGAAAGGTCCTGTAGGAGAGATTGAACATGCCTCAGGGTTTTGAGAGGTGGAGAGTGAGTGAGAAGTCTGTGGAAAGGTCCTGTAGGAGAGATTGAACATGCCTCAGGGTTTTGAGAGGTGGAGAGTGAGTGAGAAGTCTGTGGAAAGGTCCTGTAGGAGAGATTGAACATGCCTCAGGGTTTTGAGAGGTGGAGAGTGAGTGAGAAGTCTGTGGAAAGGTCCTGTAGGAGAGATTGAACATGCCTCAGGGTTTTGAGAGGTGGAGAGTGAGTGAGAAGTCTGTGGAAAGGTCCTGTAGGAGAGATTGAACATGCCTCAGGGTTTTGAGAGGTGGAGAGTGAGTGAGAAGTCTGTGGAAAGGTCCTGTAGGAGAGATTGAACATGCCTCAGGGTTTTGAGAGGTGGAGAGTGAGTGAGAAGTCTGTGGAAAGGTCCTGTAGGAGAGATTGAACATGCCTCAGGGTTTTGAGAGGTGGAGAGTGAGTGACAAGTCTGTGGAAAGGTCCTGTAGGAGAGATTGAACATGCCTCAGGGTTTTGAGAGGTGGAGAGTTAGTGAGAAGTCTGTGGAAAGGTCCTGTAGGAGAGATTGAACATGCCTCAGGGTTTTGAGAGGTGGAGAGTGAGTGAGAAGTCTGTGGAAAGGTCCTGTAGGAGAGATTGAACATGCCTCAGGGTTTTGAGAGGTGGAGAGTGAGTGAGAAGTCTGTGGAAAGGTCCTGTAGGAGAGATTGAACATGCCTCAGGGTTTTGAGAGGTGGAGAGTGAGTGAGAAGTCTGTGGAAAGGTCCTGTAGGAGAGATTGAACATGCCTCAGGGTTTTGAGAGGTGGAGAGTGAGTGAGAAGTCTGTGGAAAGGTCCTGTAGGAGAGATTGAACATGCCTCAGGGTTTTGAGAGGTGGAGAGTGAGTGAGAAGTCTGTGGAAAGGTCCTGTAGGAGAGATTGAACATGCCTCAGGGTTTTGAGAGGTGGAGAGTGAGTGAGAAGTCTGTGGAAAGGTCCTGTAGGAGAGATTGAACATGCCTCAGGGTTTTGAGAGGTGGAGAGTTAGTGAGAAGTCTGTGGAAAGGTCCTGTAGGAGAGATTGAACATGCCTCAGGGTTTTGAGAGGTGGAGAGTTAGTGAGAAGTCTGTGGAAAGGTCCTGTAGGAGAGATTGAACATGCCTCAGGGTTTTGAGAGGTGGAGAGTTAGTGAGAAGTCTGTGGAAAGGTCCTGTAGGAGAGATTGAACATGCCTCAGGGTTTTGAGAGGTGGAGAGTGAGTGAGAAGTCTGTGGAAAGGTCCTGTAGGAGAGATTGAACATGCCTCAGGGTTTTGAGAGGTGGAGAGTTAGTGAGAAGTCTGTGGAAAGGTCCTGTAGGAGAGATTGAACATGCCTCAGGGTTTTGAGAGGTGGAGAGTGAGTGAGAAGTCTGTGGAAAGGTCCTGTAGGAGAGATTGAACATGCCTCAGGGTTTTGAGAGGTGGAGAGTTAGTGAGAAGTCTGTGGAAAGGTCCTGTAGGAGAGATTGAACATGCCTCAGGGTTTTGAGAGGTGGAGAGTTAGTGAGAAGTCTGTGGAAAGGTCCTGTAGGAGAGATTGAACATGCCTCAGGGTTTTGAGAGGTGGAGAGTGAGTGAGAAGTCTGTGGAAAGGTCCTGTAGGAGAGATTGAACATGCCTCAGGGTTTTGAGAGGTGGAGAGTGAGTGAGAAGTCTGTGGAAAGGTCCTGTAGGAGAGATTGAACATGCCTCAGGGTTTTGAGAGGTGGAGAGTGAGTGAGAAGTCTGTGGAAAGGTCCTGTAGGAGAGATTGAACATGCCTCAGGGTTTTGAGAGGTGGAGAGTGAGTGAGAAGTCTGTGGAAAGGTCCTGTAGGAGAGATTGAACATGCCTCAGGGTTTTGAGAGGTGGAGAGTGAGTGAGAAGTCTGTGGAAAGGTCCTGTAGGAGAGATTGAACATGCCTCAGGGTTTTGAGAGGTGGAGAGTGAGTGAGAAGTCTGTGGAAAGGTCCTGTAGGAGAGATTGAACATGCCTCAGGGTTTTGAGAGGTGGAGAGTGAGTGAGAAGTCTGTGGAAAGGTCCTGTAGGAGAGATTGAACATGCCTCAGGGTTTTGAGAGGTGGAGAGTGAGTGAGAAGTCTGTTGAAAGGTCCTGTAGGAGAGATTGAACATGCCTCAGGGTTTTGAGAGGTGGAGAGTGAGTGAGAAGTCTGTGGAAAGGTCCTGTAGGAGAGATTGAACATGCCTCAGGGTTTTGAGAGGTGGAGAGTGAGTGAGAAGTCTGTGGAAAGGTCCTGTAGGGGAGATTGAACATGCCTCAGGGTTTTGAGAGGTGGAGAGTGAGTGAGAAGTCTGTGGAAAGGTCCTGTAGGGGAGATTGAACATGCCTCAGGGTTTTGAGAGGTGGAGAGTTAGTGAGAAGTCTGTGGAAAGGTCCTGTAGGAGAGATTGAACATGCCTCAGGGTTTTGAGAGGTGGAGAGTTAGTGAGAAGTCTGTGGAAAGGTCCTGTAGGAGAGATTGAACATGCCTCAGGGTTTTGAGAGGTGGAGAGTGAGTGAGAAGTCTGTGGAAAGGTCCTGTAGGAGAGATTGAACATGCCTCAGGGTTTTGAGAGGTGGAGAGTGAGTGAGAAGTCTGTGGAAAGGTCCTGTAGGAGAGATTGAACATGCCTCAGGGTTTTGAGAGGTGGAGAGTGAGTGAGAAGTCTGTGGAAAGGTCCTGTAGGAGAGATTGAACATGCCTCAGGGTTTTGAGAGGTGGAGAGTTAGTGAGAAGTCTGTGGAAAGGTCCTGTAGGGGAGATTGAACATGCCTCAGGGTTTTGAGAGGTGGAGAGTGAGTGAGAAGTCTGTGGAAAGGTCCTGTAGGAGAGATTGAACATGCCTCAGGGTTTTGAGAGGTGGAGAGTGAGTGAGAAGTCTGTGGAAAGGTCCTGTAGGAGAGATTGAACATGCCTCAGGGTTTTGAGAGGTGGAGAGTTAGTGAGAAGTCTGTGGAAAGGTCCTGTAGGAGAGATTGAACATGCCTCAGGGTTTTGAGAGGTGGAGAGTTAGTGAGAAGTCTGTGGAAAGGTCCTGTAGGAGAGATTGAACATGCCTCAGGGTTTTGAGAGGTGGAGAGTTAGTGAGAAGTCTGTGGAAAGGTCCTGTAGGAGAGATTGAACATGCCTCAGGGTTTTGAGAGGTGGAGAGTTAGTGAGAAGTCTGTGGAAAGGTCTTGTAGGGGAGATTGAACATGCCTCAGGGTTTTGAGAGGTGGAGAGTGAGTGAGAAGTCTGTGGAAAGGTCCTGTAGGAGAGATTGAACATGCCTCAGGGTTTTGAGAGGTGGAGAGTGAGTGAGAAGTCTGTGGAAAGGTCCTGTAGGAGAGATTGAACATGCCTCAGGGTTTTGAGAGGTGGAGAGTTAGTGAGAAGTCTGTGGAAAGGTCTTGTAGGGGAGATTGAACATGCCTCAGGGTTTTGAGAGGTGGAGAGTGAGTGAGAAGTCTGTGGAAAGGTCCTGTAGGAGAGATTGAACATGCCTCAGGGTTTTGAGAGGTGGAGAGTGAGTGAGAAGTCTGTGGAAAGGTCCTGTAGGAGAGATTGAACATGCCTCAGGGTTTTGAGAGGTGGAGAGTGAGTGAGAAGTCTGTGGAAAGGTCCTGTAGGAGAGATTGAACATGCCTCAGGGTTTTGAGAGGTGGAGAGTTAGTGAGAAGTCTGTGGAAAGGTCCTGTAGGAGAGATTGAACATGCCTCAGGGTTTTGAGAGGTGGAGAGTGAGTGAGAAGTCTGTGGAAAGGTCCTGTAGGAGAGATTGAACATGCCTCAGGGTTTTGAGAGGTGGAGAGTTAGTGAGAAGTCTGTGGAAAGGTCCTGTAGGAGAGATTGAACATGCCTCAGGGTTTTGAGAGGTGGAGAGTGAGTGAGAAGTCTGTGGAAAGGTCCTGTAGGAGAGATTGAACATGCCTCAGGGTTTTGAGAGGTGGAGAGTTAGTGAGAAGTCTGTGGAAAGGTCCTGTAGGAGAGATTGAACATGCCTCAGGGTTTTGAGAGGTGGAGAGTTAGTGAGAAGTCTGTGGAAAGGTCCTGTAGGAGAGATTGAACATGCCTCAGGGTTTTGAGAGGTGGAGAGTTAGTGAGAAGTCTGTGGAAAGGTCCTGTAGGAGAGATTGAACATGCCTCAGGGTTTTGAGAGGTGGAGAGTGAGTGAGAAGTCTGTGGAAAGGTCCTGTAGGAGAGATTGAACATGCCTCAGGGTTTTGAGAGGTGGAGAGTGAGTGAGAAGTCTGTGGAAAGGTCCTGTAGGAGAGATTGAACATGCCTCAGGGTTTTGAGAGGTGGAGAGTGAGTGAGAAGTCTGTGGAAAGGTCCTGTAGGAGAGATTGAACATGCCTCAGGGTTTTGAGAGGTGGAGAGTTAGTGAGAAGTCTGTGGAAAGGTCCTGTAGGAGAGATTGAACATGCCTCAGGGTTTTGAGAGGTGGAGAGTGAGTGAGAAGTCTGTGGAAAGGTCCTGTAGGAGAGATTGAACATGCCTCAGGGTTTTGAGAGGTGGAGAGTGAGTGAGAAGTCTGTGGAAAGGTCCTGTAGGAGAGATTGAACATGCCTCAGGGTTTTGAGAGGTGGAGAGTGAGTGAGAAGTCTGTGGAAAGGTCCTGTAGGAGAGATTGAACATGCCTCAGGGTTTTGAGAGGTGGAGAGTGAGTGAGAAGTCTGTGGAAAGGTCCTGTAGGAGAGATTGAACATGCCTCAGGGTTTTGAGAGGTGGAGAGTTAGTGAGAAGTCTGTGGAAAGGTCCTGTAGGAGAGATTGAACATGCCTCAGGGTTTTGAGAGGTGGAGAGTGAGTGAGAAGTCTGTGGAAAGGTCCTGTAGGAGAGATTGAACATGCCTCAGGGTTTTGAGAGGTGGAGAGTTAGTGAGAAGTCTGTGGAAAGGTCCTGTAGGAGAGATTGAACATGCCTCAGGGTTTTGAGAGGTGGAGAGTGATTGAGAAGTCTGTGGAAAGGTCCTGTAGGAGAGATTGAACATGCCTCAGGGTTTTGAGAGGTGGAGAGTGAGTGAGAAGTCTGTGGAAAGGTCCTGTAGGAGAGATACATTATGTTATGTTGCACTGCTCCAAATCCCTGTGAGCCGTAGATCAGACAAACTGTAAGGGAGACCTCTATTAGTCCTCAGCTCCCCCTCTCTTTAACTCTCTCTCCCTACAACCTCTAAACTATCGTTGGCTGTTCTCTCTATCTTGACATAACTTCTTACTTGTTCTCCTTTTCTCCTCTCCAGACTCTCTCTCTTTCGCTCTCTCTATTTTTCTCTCTTTCTCATTCCAACTCCTCTACACACTCTCTCCCCCTTTCTTTCTCGTTTCTCCCTAAATTGCGCCAATAAAGGTTGTTTTAAAATGAGAAATAACCTTTCTTTCTTCCTCCTCTCCCTCTCTCCACCTTCCTCTCCCTCTCATCACCTTCCTCTCCCTCTGTCCCCCTTCCTCTCCCTCTATCCCCCTTCCTACCCTTTCCTCTCCCTCGCTCCCCCTTCCTCTCCCTCTCTCCCCCTTCCTCTCCCTCTATCCCCCTTCCTACCCTTTCCTCTCCCTCGCTCCCCCTTCCTCTCCCTCTATCCCCCTTCCTATCCCTTCCTCTCCCTCTCATCACCTTCCTCTCCCTCTCATCACCTTCCTCTCCCTCTCTCCCCCTTCCTCTCCCTCTAACCCCCTTCCTATCCATTCCTCTCCCCCTTCCTACCCTTTCCTCTCCCTCGCTCCCCCTTCCTCTCCCTTTTCCCCCTTCCTCTTTCCCCCCTCCTCTCCCTCTCATCACCCTCCTCTCCCTCTCTCCCCCTTCCTCTCCCTCTCTCCCCCTTCCTACCCTTTCCTCTCCCTCGCTCCCCCTTCCTCTCCCTTTTCCCCCTTCCTCTTTCCCCCTTCCTCTCTCCCCCTTCATCTCCCTCGCTCCCCCTTCCTCTCCCTTTTCCCCCTTCCTCTTTCCCCCTTCCTCTCTCCCCCTTCATCTCCCTCGCTCCCCCTTCCTCTCCCTTTTCCCCCTTCCTCTTTCCCCCTTCCTCTTTCCCCCTTCCTCTCCCTCGCTCCCCCTTCCTCTCCCTTTTCCCCCTTCCTCTTTCCCCCTTCCTCTCCCTCTCATCACCTTCCTCTCCCTCTAACCCCCTTCCTCTCCCTTTTCCCCCTTCCTATCCCTTCCTCTCTCCCCCTTCATCTCCCTCGCTCCCCCTTCCTTTTCCCCCTTCCTCTTTCCCCCTTCCTCTCCCTCGTTCCCCCTTCCTCTCCCTTTTCCCCCTTCCTCTTTCCCCCTTCCTCTCCCTCTCATCACCTTCCTCTCCCTCTAACCCCCTTCCTCTCCCCCTTCCTACCCTTTCCTCTCCCTCGCTCCCCCTTCCTCTCCCTCTATCCCCCTTCCTATCCCTTCCTCTCTCCCCTTTCCTCTCCCTCGCTCCCCCTTCCTCTCCCTTTTCCCCCTTCCTCTTTCCCCCTTCCTCTTTCCCCCTTCCTCTCCCTCGCTCCCCCTTCCTCTCCCTTTTCCCCCTTCCTCTTTCCCCCTTCCTCTCCCTCTCATCACCTTCCTCTCCCTCTAACCCCCTTCCTCTCCCCCTTCCTACCCTTTCCTCTCCCTCGCTCCCCCTTCCTCTCCCTCTATCCCCCTTCCTATCCCTTCCTCTCCCTCTCATCACCTTCCTATCCCTCTCATCACCTTCCTCTCCCTCTCTCCCCCTTCCTCTCCCTCTCTCCCCCTTCCTACCCTTTCCTCTCCCTCGCTCCCCCTTCCTCTCCCTTTTTCCCTCTTCCTCTTTCCCCCTTCCTCTCTCCCCCTTCATCTCCCGCTCTGTACTTTAGGTGTCCCTACTGCTGGGCCCATTAGCAGTGGAGAGATTTATACTCCCGGTGTCCCCTGCTTCACCGGATGAAACCTCCACAATATTATCCTTTTATCTATGCATGCCAATCAGAGTGTGTGTGTGTGGACGGCATTGATTCTTGGCCAGGGCAGAGTGTGACCTGAATTAACACAAAGGCACAAGGATGCTGCAAAGACATTGCTTTTCACACACTTTCTGTTTTCCAAAGTCACAGACAGAACTGGAGAGCTGTATTTGTAACAGTTTAGTTTTATTGTTGGAATGTTAATGTGGAGAGAGAAATGAGAAATGAGCGAGTGACTAAAAGCTGTACATCCATTTGTTTTATTTTGTTTGTAATACAGTTCACAGAAATCATCAATGGTTCAAATGATACCCCCACCCTTACTGCAACAGTATTTGCAGATATACATTTGTGGGAAACTTGTTGTCAGAGTCCTTTAAGAACAGTGGGTTTGGAGTCCAGCACAGAGAGCAGAGGGTTCGAATAAATGTATATTTTATTACCGGAAGAAAACGGTCACGCCAAAAACACAAGGCGCATCAACTGACCGGCCCGGCCCATACACAGGACCCAAACTAACAGTATAACAATCCCACACAAACCTAGCCTAACAGGCTTAAATAGACAAAAATCCAGAAACACAATAAGGAATAGGTGCAACTAATAAGACTAAACTAAACAGAAAAGGAAAAAGGGATCGGTGGGGGCTAGTAGACCGGTGACGACGACCGCCGAGCACCGCCCTAACAGGCAGGGGAGCCACCGCCGGTGGGAGTCGTGACACTTGTCTCGCTAATGCACTTTTGGAAGTGACCTGTTAACCCGTTGCCATAGTGATTGCCTAGTTGCGAGGTTGTTATATAAAAATATAAATGCTATTACGGATGAAATTACAAGATTAAAAAAAGGACTCAAGTTTTTTCTCTGTATTGATCTGTATTGATCTGTATTGAACTGTATTGATCTGTATTGATCTGTATTGCACTGTATTGATCTGTATTGATCTGTATTGATCTATATTGAACTGTATTGCTCTGTATTGAACTGTATTGATCTGTATTGCACTGTATTGATCTGTATTGCACTGTATTGATCTGTATTGATCTATATTGAACTGTATTGCTCTGTATTGATCTGTATTGATCTGTATTGATCTGTATTGCACTGTATTGATCTGTATTGATCTATATTGATCTGTATTGAACTGTATTGCTCTGTATTGATCTATATTGATCTGTATTGAACTGTATTGCTCTGTATTGAACTGTATTGCACTGTATTGCTCTGTAAATTAGCATTTCTTTGGACAAGTCAAGTTCGGTATCTACCCCAACCCAGGCCTATTTCTGATTGGCCCGATCAGTGCAAGGTCACAGCACCTTGACTAAGTTAGTTGAAGACTAATGGGAAGATAGTAAAATATGGATGATAACAATACATATATATTCTATAACAATAACAATACAATAAGAATCTAGCTATAACACAACATGGAGAGATGTAGATATCAATATATGAGGTCTGTAGATCTATTGGGAGAAACAATATCTCCTGTGTCTTGTACTTAGATAATGTTGTGAAACAACTCCTTAACCGTTAAATGTTTTCTGCTCTGAAGCCAAAGTTGGAAACAAAGGGAGAATAAGCTGTCCCATAAGCTTCACTGTGCAATGTTTACAATTGTTTTTCACAAAAAGTCTGTAGACATGTTATTTGTTGGGGATTTTACTTCAGGGACAAAATGTGTTTGTTCGCAGACATCATTGTTCACATCTGACTTACACCTGGTCTAGTTTTTGCTTATGTGCGTTTCCAGTTTGTATTTGTTTACTGTCCTGTCCTCAAAGAGCCAACCATACAGTATATCTGACGCAGGCTTTCACAATAAACTTACTGATGAGAAGACAACCTCTGAAATACATCAGAACAGAATGGCACCAAGATACACTCTCAGTAAACACTGCTTTGTACTCAGATGACAGATGTCAGTCAGGAGAACAACAAGACATGTACAACCAAACACCAAGCGTCATGCGGTTGTCTGGAGTTCGGTAAAGTTGACTTGATCGTTGAAGTAATGATTTTGTTTAACTCTCTACCTTTCTTTATTCTGTCTTTCTCGCTCATTCAAGATGGCCAATTCTAATAGGGATCCTTGGGATGTGTACAACCAAACACCAAGCACCATGCTGTTTAATTGGATGTTAGGGTGTTATGTTTTTCTTCAACTAACCTCTCTCTCTCTTTCTGTTTCCCTTCTCTCCCCCTGTACCCCCATCCCCATCTCTTTCTCTCATTCATTATTCTCAGAGCGACTCTCTAGCCTTGCTATAGTAGCGGGATAATTAGCCTCCATTGATCACAGGGGCCACCAAAAGCAGATTGATGAAAACCAGCTCTGACAACACTAATTCTGCGAGACATCAGCCAGAGAGTCCCAACTCCCACACAGATGACAAACTCGGACAAACCTCCAGCCGATGACTCCCATCTCCTGATCTGCTATCGACAGGGACTGCATCTCAAATGACATCCTATTCCCCATATACTGTAGTCCACTACTTCTGAAGTGCCCTGGTCAACAGCAGTGGTCTACATAGGGAGCAGGGTACCATTTGGGAAGCAGGCTCACTGTGGGCATTATTAGGCTCCCATTATGATTTTAATCTCTCCTTTTTTAATAAAAGCCTGTGGATAAACATGGGTTGCAGAGCTGGTCGTCAATCCCAAGGCTTTGTTGTGGCAGGTATTAATGTTCAATTAGCTCTAATTGGCTTGTATAATTGGATATGAGGGACAAGATATTGGAGTAAAGATGGTTCAGGAGAGATAGTGGAGTCTCTGAGGTCCTTGTGTGAAAGTAATCTCATTCCTTGGCTAGATGGATAGATGATAGATGAAGAAATTGTTTTACTATTGCTAATTCCTATGATCTAATGGCAACTTGGTAATGTGATAGAAAAATTACACATTTACCTGATTTGTTTGATATTAATAGTTTAATATTAATACTTAACAAATAGGAGGATAAATAGGAGGATATTTCTGTCCTGTTAGTGTCTGTGTTTTTATGGTCTCCACTCTAGTTCCCTGCAGCAAATCTGGGCGTATGGTCACTAGAGATGGCTTGAGCTGACAAATTAGTTAAAGACTGCATTACATAGACAAGATGTGGTGGGTGTAACCGAGATAGAGATAGACAGAATGAGTTTAGAACAATTCCCCATTGTCTCTAAATCATCATTTCATCTGGGAAACTAAGCCAGGGTGGGGATAAGACAATAACCCACGTGCAGATAACGACAGGATGAACCCAGAGTGGCTTATGATGCTCCTTGGTCTGCATGAGAGGGGTTGAACCAACCATGACTGAGCATTGTTAGTGTCAACTATATATAGTACTCTGCAATTGTGTAAAGATTAGGTTACTCGGTCCAACACTCAAGGGTGGGGGGGGTCAACCAACATCATTACTGCAATAATTAATCAATATTAAATAAAGATGATTGTTGGAAGAAATGACCAAATCTCCCTCAGTACTGAATTTCCACGACAGTAATCAAACCATCAGTATCGTCACCTGTCTTGCAAAGCAGAACCATATCCCGCTATATCACCATTGATATAATAACCAGGAACAGGAGTTTTCCCTGAGGTTCACCAGGTTACGTGGTCAGGAAGAAATCCTGGCCCTACATATAACTGTAAAAAAACTCAGAACTGCTACCTGTCCATGTGGTCACTTTCAGATGGAGGGAGAGAGTTCTGGACAAGCCATGCTGAACAACACACTATGTATCTGGAAGACAGACTCAGCTCACACTGCAGAGAGAGTTCTGCTTAGTGAGTCTCTCTCCTCCACCCTGTCTCTCCATTTCCTCCTGGAAGAGTGTGAAGTAGATAAAGAAGGACAAGAGATACTCTCATCTTTCTCTATCTGTGGTGTTTCTAAACTGTATGAGAGCTGCCCTCTCTCTCTCTCTCTCTCTCTCTCTCTCTCTCTCTCTCTCTCTCTCTCTCTCTCTCTCTCTCTCTCTCTATATATATATATATATATATATATCTTATATATCTTATCCTTTATTCTCTTGTATCAGTCTGCCTCTGTCCGTCTTACCCTATTTTTTCCACTTCTCTCTCTCACTTTCCCTCTCTGTTTTTCTCAATAATCAAAATCTTTGGATTCCCCCAGTGAGTGAAAGAGAGAGAGGAAGTAGGGTCTGGGCCTCCAGCGCTGGCTACGATGACCCATTTGGCAGCAGAGTGGGTCTACAGTATGTTCCAAATGACACTCTATTCCGTCTATAGTGCACTACTTTTGAGCCCTAGTCAATTCAACATATATTCCACGTCAGTTCAGTGTAATTTCATTGAAATGATGTGGATACAACATTGATTCAACCAATGTGTGCCCAGTGGGAGGGTGCCATTTGGCAGCAATGCAGTCTCAGCAGAAGCTGGATTTGCCTGGCGACGCAGGCCCAGATCCAGCATTGAGATGGCAGACATATGCTGCTGGGACTGTTGTTTTCACCCAACTCCACACCTAGTCATACACACTATACTGCAGCCAGCTATAGTCTGCAAAGGAACAGCATTAGATGACTGCTTTTTCTAAAGGTATGAATGGAATGACTTGTTCTCTCGAAGCCACACAGTATCATTTGAAGATATTTGTGGTTTGGGTTAGATCTGAAAGTTTTAAATTGTGTGATATCTGCAGAAATAACTGTGGTATGATTGACAACGTAGAATTATATAAGGTCGCAGTAAAAGATCAGTTCTGCCACTCAGGTTAAGTCCTAATTATCTCTCCTTTCTCCCAAAGTGTGCACTTGCTCACTTCCCTTCACTGATTTGAATGGAAATTGTGTGGAAAAGCCCTCGGGCCCATGCCTCCACCTATCCAATGCTTTGTGGGAAGATACAGTATGTGGGAAGTAGTGAACAAGTGCACAGTTCAAGAGAAAGGTGATATTATAGGGATCATTATAGGGATCACCCTCAGAGTCGTATGATTTCACATTATGTTCTGTGCTCTTCATATTCCAGGCCTAGTGCCAGTAAGCAGTGAGCAGTGGCTGTTTCATTTTCCAAACTTCCAAATGTCTTTCACTGCTTGGATTAGGACCTCCTCTATAAGGAAATCCCATGGTAACGGCCCTGGCAAAAGCTGACTGACCCTCAAACACAAACACACATTTTCAAAGATACATATTCACACACTCTGGGAAACACACATATACCCACACACTGCAATACACACTGTGACACCACCACCCACTCATTAGCACTGCGACACACACACACACACACACACACTCTCCACCCCCACCCGCACTGCAACACACAATGCACGACACCCTACCGGAATCAGGCGATTGACTTCTCCCTCATGGCCTGGGGCCTCACCGGGCAGAATGATAATCCGATCACACAACAGGTCAACCTTTATTATCTGCCACTCAGTACCAGCCGAAGGAAGAGACACCACCACCAGCTACAGAGAGAAAAAAGGGAGAGGGTGAAGAAGAAAGAGGGGGAAGCCATTTTTTTAAACTTTCTTTCCAGCAACGTTGACATGATGACAGTTCCCTTGGGTGGGGCAGTGGATGAAAGCTTTTCATAGAGGGGATAGCTGGATCCTTTCTCCATTGGATGGTTTTACTAATTGTGCCTCGTGCTACAGGTGTAAAGGTATAAGGAAGGGACCCTGATCACCTGACAAGGGACATTAAGACTTCAGATACAGGTATGCTGCAGATCCTTCTCCATCCTCCTTCTCCTCACAGAGCTCTGAGTTAACTCCAGGAAGACTAGCTGCTGCTTCAGCTAATGGGGATCCTAATCAAATACTAAAACTACTAGTTAAGGTTGAATACTGTCAGATACAGAAGCCTAGTAAGGTATTTAAAGTATGTACTGTATACCAGGACGAGTACTATACACTCTTAGAAAAAAGGTTTCCTAAAGGGTTTTCTTTGGCTCTCCCCGTAGGATAACCCTTTTTGGTTCCAGGTAAAACCCTTTTTGGTTCCAGGTAAAAACCATTTCGGTTCCATGTAGAACCCTCTGGGGAAAGGTTCTACATGGAACCCACAACATTTCTAGTTGGAACCAAAAGGGTTCTACCTGAAACCAATAAGGGATCTTCAAATGATTATTCTATGGCGACAGCCAAAGAACCTTTTAGGTTCTAGATATAACCTTTTTTTTGTAACAGTGTAGTATAATATAAAACATACAATACCAAAACTTAACTTATGATACAAGATATGCCTAAATTGGTCATGAGCTAAAAAGTAAATAGTTTTACATTTGAATAGGGAATAGAAAGTAAAGAGTTTTACATTTGAATAGGGAATAGAAAGTAAAGAGTTTTACATTTGAATAGGGAATAGAAAGTAAAGAGTTTTACATTTGAATAGGGAATAGAAAGTAAGGAGTTTTACATTTGAATAGGGAATAGAAAGTAAAGAGTTTTACATTTGAATAGGGAATAGAAAGTAAAGAGTTTTACATTTGAATAGGGAATAGAAAGTAAAGAGTTTTACATTTGAATAGGGAATAGAAAGTAAAGAGTTTTACATTTGAATAGGGAATAGAAAGTAAAGAGTTTTACATTTGAATAAGGAATAGAAAGTAAAGAGTTTTACATTTGAATAGGGAATAGAAAGTAAAGAGTTTTACATTTGAATAAGGAATAGAAAGTAAAGAGTTTTACATTTGAATAGGGAATAGAAAGTAAAGAGTTTTACATTTGAATAAGGAATAGAAAGTAAAGAGTTTTACATTTGCATAAGGAATAGAAAGTAAATAGTTTTACATTTGAATAGGGAATAGAAAGTAAAGAGTTTTACATTTGAATAGGGAATAGAAAGTAAAGAGTTTTACATTTGAATAGGGAATAGAAAGTAAAGAGTTTTACATTTGAATAGGGAATAGAAAGTAAAGAGTTTTACATTTGAATAGGGAATAGAAAGTAAAGAGTTTTACATTTGAATAGGGAATAGAAAGTAAAGAGTTTTACATTTGAATAGGGAATAGAAAGTAAAGAGTTTTACATTTGAATAGGGAATAGAAAGTAAAGAGTTTTACATTTGAATAGGGAATAGAAAGTAAATAGTTTTACATTTGAATAGGGAATAGAAAGTAAAGAGTTTTACATTTGAATAGGGAATAGAAAGTAAAGAGTTTTACATTTGAATAGGAAATAGAAAGTAAAGAGTTTTACATTTGAATAGGGAATAGAAAGTAAAGAGTTTTACATTTGAATAGGGAATAGAAAGTAAAGAGTTTTACATTTGAATAAGGAATAGAAAGTAAATAGTTTTACATTTGAATAAGGAATAGAAAGTAAAGAGTTTTACATTTGAATAGGGAATAGAAAGTAAAGAGTTTTACATTTGAATAGGGAATAGAAAGTAAAGTATGGGAAAGGGAATGAAGATGATAAAGCAAGGAAAAACAAACAAATACTTTAGGCCATTTTCCAAGGATATTGCCATGAAGATAAACATGCACATTTACCAAACTAAAGCACAGATCCAATAAGAACCGTAGGTCAAAAGTTTTCATTTGAATACATTTACATTTGAGCCAGACAAACATAACTTATAGCCTGCTGAAGTTTAACATGCTCCGGGACTTTGGCAACTTGTTTGTTGTTTAAAGTATTGTTTAAACCTCCTGCTTTGGGCTGGATATGTCAACGTGTAGTTCATACATGCATAATCTATGAATTACTGTTTTACAAAATCCCTAGTTGGAAAACGACTGTTTTTCTGGAAGATGTGCCGCAGCATTTACCCGACATATTCCCCCACGTGTGCCAGCCTCCTAGCAATTTGAGTTCTAGCCAATAAGCTTCAACCCATCGCCATTTGAGTGACAGCTTTCAAGAAGCACACACAGCAGAGCAAGAGAGACAGCAATCACGTAGTTCACATATCTACACATATGTGATGTAGTAAGCAATTAAATCCACTAAGAAAATATTTTTGCATCTTTGTAGACAGACTTACATATGTCACAAGCATTAAATACATAGTGCATTACACATACAGACACACAGCTGGTCACAAGCATTAAATACATAGTGCATTACACATATACACATACGAGGGGGCATTAATGGCCAAACTCAATATCTTTGAATTGATTATGCCCCGATACTCAAACACATTAGTGTGTGTCGTCGTTGAGGGTTCAGAGTTAGCATGAATGCACCACAACTCACAGTTACCTCTGTTCTACATCTATCTATCTATCTATCTATCTATCTATAGGCTAGATAACTATTTATTTGTTTTTGTGTCATACATCTACCATAAATTTACGAGTTAATGAGATTAATCTCTGTTGCTTCACAGCTCCACCTCATCTTCAGTTTCTCCTTCTCCCTGTGAAGTACACTGGTTAAGGACAAAAAGGACCAGACACACTAACCGAGGCTCAATTTGACCGTACATCATTTGACCACACATGGTGGACCGTACATAGTGGACCGTATAGGATTGTGAGGACCGGGGGTTCAACCCGAGTGAACCGTGGTCCAGTGAACCGTGGTCCCGCCCTATGGGGAAGACTGGTAAGAGCACAGTGGACCTCAACTCCCCGACAGAGGTCAAACAGGCAGTCCCATTCGAGGTCATGGAGATGGTGGCGTCCCCGGATGGCGAGGAGAAGGAGGAAGTACTCCCTGACAGGGGCTCCTGGAAGGGCAAGTTTGACTTCCTGTTGTCATGTGTGGGCTACGCCATCGGCCTGGGGAACGTCTGGAGGTTCCCTTACCTGTGCGGCAAGAATGGAGGAGGTAAGATAAAGCTGTTCGGGGAGGGAGGCCATTTTGGGCCTGGAGAGCCAAAACGGCACCTGGGAGAAATCATTGTTACAGGCTTTGAAATAGTGAGATTTCAAGGGGTGCCTGAAGAGGCAGGTGGAAAACTACACATTTCAAAATATCATCAGTATAAAGCACAACCTATTACAATTTATGGGTGCACTGTTTGATAAACTAACACATTGTACTAAAAATAATATTTGAAGAAACATGCTATTTAATATTGTGGGTGTCCAGTGTCCGTATTGGCTTTAATGTGAACTATGGGACTTGCGTAAAATGACATGAAAATGAATAGGCATTGTAAAAAAAGGAGCTTTCAATGAGTACATTTGGCTATCCATCTTATTTAGTTTTATGCAACCTGAGTGAGAGAAAATCTAAACATGTCATTATTACCATGATGATTATTTAATGACCGACCTTGATTTTTATTGATGAGGCTATTGTTAATAATGAAATTGCCATTAGGAAACATCTATATTTCATCACAATGTACAGTACACTGCGCTAGTATGGGGCATCATCTTTATGGACTATTGAGGTCACTTTCTGTGTTAGTGAGCAAATAATTACAAATACATTTTTCATGAGGACTAGATACATAACATCAACAGTGTTAGTGTTCACAGAAACATTCTTTTTTTGTAAAAGTGACAGTGTTTTTCGAGGTGAAACATCCTTAAAGTTTAACGAATAACACCTTTCTATTAAGTTCCATTCGTTTTTGAAATGAGCACCTTTCCAGTATTGTACAATCAAATAAATCACAGAGTTGATATTTTCTATTTTTAACATTAATAACTTTGAGAAGTGAGCAAAGATTAGAAGCAAAAACATTAGATACTATACTTCTGACAGGTATTTAATCATTTACAGATCGATTTTACTGACGTCATGTATTCTTTTTTGCATTTTACACTTGAGAGGAACTGATGTGATGCAGTGTTCCCCAAACTCAGTCCTCGGGACCCCAAGGGGGTTTTGGTTTATGCCCCAGGATTACACAGCTGATTCAACTAATCAACTAATCATCCAGCTTTAATTATTTGAATCAGCTGTGTAGAGCTAGGGCTAAAAACAAAACGTGCACGCTTGGGGTCCCGAGGACCGAGTTTGGGAAACACTGATGTAACATATTGATACAGTATTGCACAGTCCCCTTGTTTTCATGCATAGTTCATTCTATTGATTTCTGTAGACCTCATATATTTCACTAGTTCCACCATACATCAGGGCTCAGGTCTATAGGTAAGCATCTGCGTATGTTACTGTCTGTGTCCTACATCCGACTTCTCCTTTGGTGATCAATCAAGTGTTTTGAATTGAATTCAATATTGATATGCATTTAACCCTTGCAGGAGTGTGCTTGTTTTGCACAGCAGCGTGTCCCTGTGTGGGGAGTTGACACTTGATATAGAAATTGTGAGTTTGGTTGTGTGCTCTGGGTGATTTGTCAGCCAAGTTTACCATCAGAACTGAATGGGTCATGTCATCCCACTGGACACACGGTGGTTGACTCAGCATTGTTTCCACATCATTTCAATGAAATAACATTGAACCAACGTGGAATAGACGCTGAATACATAGGATAGACTGCTAGTTTGTTAATCACATGTGATGATGGCCAAATCACACACTTCTGAAATCACCTATTTGTAATGATGTGCGCTGAGAGTCAGGAAGCAAGTTCAGGGAGTGAGTGTTTTAATAAATAAACACAACATAATACTAAACACGAACAGCGCACAGACATGAAACAGAAACATTGATGCCTGGGGAAGGAACCAAAGAGAGTGACATATATAGGGAAGGTAATCAGGGAAGTGATGGAGTCCAGGTGAGTCTGGCGATGCGCAGGTGCGCGTAACCATGGTGACAGGTGTGCACCATAACGAGCAGCCTTGTGACCTAAAGGCCGGAGAGGGAACACACGTGACACTATCCATAAATCCACTATCTAAAACTGATTGAATACTGGCCATTTAGTGTCTTAATCACATCCGAGTCTCAATCCTTCAACCTTCTCTCGAAGTGTGCACTTGCACAACCCTCATGGTAAAAACTACAGGAGCCTGCCGAGGGGAGAATGTCTCATAATAATGGCTGGAACAGAGCTAATAGAATGGAATCAAACACCTGGAAACCATGGAAACCATGTGTTTGATGTATTTGATACCACTTCACTTATTCTGCTCGTCATTACCACGAGCCCGTTCTCCCAAATTAAAGTGCCACCAACCTTAAAAAAAAGCTGTCTCCAGCACAGGAGGTTGGTGGCACCTTGATTGGGGAGGGCGAGCTTGTGGTAATAGCTGGAGTGGAATTGGTGGAATGGAATCAAATGCATCAAACAAATGGTGTTCTTTCGCACCTTCCTTGCCATTATTATGAGCCGTCCTCCCCTCAGCAGCCTCCTGTGGCTGCTGACAATGCTTACACCAATCCCATGCTTTTAAAATCCATGATAGTAAGTGTGCAAGTGCACAAGTTAGAGAAGGATTGAGAAAGGGGATGCAGACCGTAAGTAAAAGTGTAAACACAGATGAAAAAGGATTTATTTGGTGTACATGTGAAACACACTTCCTGTTCTGTCACACTGTGTCCTGGTCCTGTGACAGGGGCTTTCCTGATCCCGTACTTTCTCACCCTGGTGTTTGCTGGTATACCTCTGTTCCTGTTGGAGACGTCACTGGGCCAGTTCACCTCGGTGGGGGGGCTGGGGGTGTGGACCAAACTAATGCCTATGATGAAAGGTGAGAGATGTTGAAAATCCCACATCATATTGACAGATAGTCTAGGTAGGTGATTGATTGTTTGATTTCATTAATTAGACAATTAAAGAATGTATATACATGAACATACAAATGCAACACAGGAAAAATCTTTGAGGAGTCAAGCTCATTGTAGTTCATATAAAAATCCAACAGAATAGATATACACATATCCCAAAGACAAATAATACTTAGCTATAGCAGTTCCTAGTTAGTTAACTAATTGTTTATTAATACTGACCTCTATCTCTCCCTCCCCTACAGGCGTTGGTCTGGCCTCAGTGGTGCTCTCCTTCTGGCTCAACATCTACTACATTATCATCATCGCCTGGGCCCTCTACTACCTCTTCAACTCCTTCAGAGAGGTAGGTGACATCACCACACTACATTATCATCATCACCTGGGCCCTCTACTACCTCTTCAACTCCTTCAGAGAGGTAGGTGACATCACCACACTACATGATCATCATCGCCTGGGCCCTCTACTACCTCTTCAACGCCTTCAGAGAGGTAGGTGACATCACCACACTACATTATTATCATCGCCTGGGCCCTCTACTACCTCTTCAACTCCTTCAGAGAGGTAGGTGACATCACTACACTACATTATCATCATCGCCTGGGCCCTCTACTACCTCTTCAACTCCTTCAGAGAGGTAGGTGACATCACCACACTACATTATTATCATCGCCTGGGCCCTCTACTACCTCTTCAACTCCTTCAGAGGTAGGTGACATCACCACACTACATTATCATCATCGCCTGGGCCCTCTACTACCTCTTCAACTCCTTCAGAGAGGTAGGTGACATCACTACACTACATTATCATCATCGCCTGGGCCCTCTACTACCTCTTCAACTCCTTCAGAGAGGTAGGTGACATCACCACACTACATTATTATCATCGCCTGGGCCCTCTACTACCTCTTCAACTCCTTCAGAGAGGTAGGTGACATCACCACACTACATTATCATCATCGCCTGGGCCCTCTACTACCTCTTCAACGCCTTCAGAGAGGTAGGTGACGTCACTACACTAGAAAGCAGCAGGCCAGTCAAATCAAATCAACGTTTACTGGTCACATGCACACGGTACAGTGAAATGCTTGCTAACTCTCCTCAACAATGCAGGAAAACATCTGTCCCAGCTGTCTCGACAACTTTTATTTATTTTGATTTATTTCACCTTTATTTAACCAGGTAGGCCAGTTGAGAACAAGTTCTCATTTACAACTGCGACCTGGCCAAGATAAAGCAAAGCAGTGCGACAAAAACAATAACACAGAGTTGCACATGAACAAACGTACAGTCAATAACACAAAATAAAGAAAACTAGAAAAATGTATGTACAGTGTGTGCAAATGTAGAAGAGTAGGGAGGTAGGCAATGAATAAGCCAGAGGTGAAAATAATTACAATTTAGCATTAATACTGGAGTGATAGATGATGATGTGCAAGTAGAGATACTGGGGTGCAAAAGAGCAAGAGGGTAAGTAATAATATGGGGATGAGGTAGTCGGGTGGGCTATTTACAGATTGGCTGTGTATAGGTACAGTGATTTGTAAGCTGCTCTGACAGCTGATGCTTAAAGTTTGAGAGGGAGATATAAGAGTCCAGCTTCAGAGATTTTTGCAATTCGTTCCAGTCATTGGCAGTAGAGAACTGGAAGGAAAGGCGGCCAAAGGAAGCGTTGGCTTTGTGTATGACCAGTAAAATATACCTGCTGGAGCGCGGGCTATGGTGGGTGTTGCTATGGTGACCAGTGAGCTGAGATAAGGCGGGGCTTTACCTAGCATAGACTTATAGATGACCTGGAGCCAGTGGGTTTGGCAACGAATATATAGCAAGGGCCAGCCAACGAGATCATACAGGTCGCAGTGGTGGGTAGTATATGGGGCTTCAGTGACAAAACGAATGGCACTGTGATAGACTACATCCAATTTGCAGAGTAGAGTGTTGGAGGCTATTTTGTAAATGACATCGCCAAGGATCGGTAGGATGGTCAGGTTTACGAGGGTATGTTTGGCAGCATGAGTGAAGGAAGCTTTGTTGCGAAATAGGAAGCCGATTCTAGATTTAATTTAGGATTGGAGATGCTTAATGTGAGTCTGGAAGGAGAGTTTACAGTCTAACCAGACACCTAGGTATTTGTAGTTGTCCACATATTGTCCACAAGTCAGAACCGTCCAGAGTAGTGATGCTGGACGGGCGGGCAGGCGATCGGTTGAAGAGCATGCATTTAGTTTTACTTGCACCTAGGTATTTATAGTTGCCCACATATTCTAACTTCAAAGGGCATTGACTCCTATGGTCATAGCCTGGTTCCATATCTGTTTGTGCCCTGTTGCCGACTCAGCAGAAAGCACAAACAAATCTGGAACCAGGCTA
Organism: Oncorhynchus mykiss; assembly: GCF_057628025.1. Lineage (NCBI taxonomy): Eukaryota > Metazoa > Chordata > Actinopteri > Salmoniformes > Salmonidae > Oncorhynchus > Oncorhynchus mykiss. The sequence continues at coordinate 7,459,878 of NC_143042.1, read as the reverse complement.
TGGAATAAGCAGTCAATAAATTAAATAGTTTATTGTCCTTCAAGGAGTATATTCTTTGCTGTGACTTCATAGCTTAACTACGTGACCTGACCAGAAATCAGTGTGGGTTGAATACGTTATAGACTATAATTAACAAATGCTCTAAGAAATATGCAGGCCTTAGTCAGACTTAGTCAATAGAGTTACTGAGAAGTTCACTTAATAGTGTTCTCACTCCTGTTCACTGTGGCTGTTCATTTTGTTCCACACAAAGACCTGAGACAGAGTTATTATATCTGTAGAGACAGTCTCCATCACCACTCTTCTCACACCAGACAGGAGCACAAAGAGATGGGTCAGGGGTGTGTGGGGCGAGAGAGAGAGAGAGAGAGAGAGAGAGAGAGAGAGATAGGCAGTTGGAGGTAGAGAGAGAAAGAGAGCTGGAGGTAGAAAGAGAGAGGGAGAGGGATAGCGAGGGAGACAGGAGGGAGAGGGAGGGAGACAGGAGAGAGAGAGAAGACATCACTGAAATGAAGCAGACAATCTGAGACACTAAGAGCTTTCCACTCAGAAGTGGTGAAGAAATACATATATGATGATGATGATGATGACCTGCGAACAGGAAATAAAATAAAATGGTTCTAAGCACAGAGTACCTGAGACTCCATTACGGGTTATTTCATCTCGATTAACTGAGATGTCATTTGGTCCGTCAACGGGAGATTGGTGTTTTTAGTGTAGTTTTTTACATATAGCTTACAGTAACATAAATGAATGAAAATGCTATTATGTTCTTTGACCTTACCCAAGACCTTCATAAATATAACCAAAGGCTTGATTGAAGCAATATTGCAGCAATTAGATAGGTGGAAAGACCTTTAGTTTCTACATGACAATGAAAACCCTGCATCCATTGACTTCAATTCAAATGACTCTATGTACTTGTGAAGGAGCTTGTTGTGTGGAATGGTTCCTATGACAAACAAAAAGCACATACAAATAAATACAAGCAGGCAGTAGAGGACAGGACAAAGGTGACACGAGTTGCTCACTCCAACAAAAAACATCATAACCATAATAGCCTCCTGTACCAGCCAGCTCTGAGCCTGGGGAGGAGGCTACTAGCATACATCATTGATTACTACCCTACTGTATGAGTTAAATAGCTCTCTGCTCTCCACTGTCCTCCATTATGCAATGGACAATGCTAATGCATGTTGGTGCTAATCTTATATGTCTGTCTGTCTGTCTTTCTGTTCCCACCCTCAACTCCTTGTTCTCGTCTCTTTTTGTCTTCCTCTTTGTCTCTTTGGATGACACAAAGACACTCCCTATCTCATTTCTTTCTCCCCCTCTGTCTCTCCATCTCCATCTCTCTCCATCCATCTCTGTCTCTATCTCTCTCTAGGATTTGCCGTGGGAGGGTTGTGATAACCCGTGGAACACAGAGAAGTGTTTCTCCAACTACAGTTTGACAGACACTACCAACCTCACCAGTGCCGTCACTGAGTTCTGGGAGTACGTCAAATCATTTATTTGAACACTTGAATTGTGGGGTTTCTGATGGTTTTTCATTTTACATCTAGCCAACATTAACATCAATGAATGAAAACGCTCTTTGAACAAAAACATTCATATACTAATGACCTTTATAAATATAAGCAAAGGCTTGTTTTGCTGATAGCACACCTGACATGTATTTATTAGACTGTTGATGTCCAAAAGACACGTCATTGGCTGGAAGTGGGGTCCCTGGAGGCCAGGCATTTCTAGTGCTTCTATCATTTTTCACTGAGTCATGTGAAAAGCATGGTGTCAAAGGTGGAAAATGTGTGTGTGTGTATATTAAACGTGTGTGTGGGGGACCTGAGAGTGTTCATAACTGTTTGTTTGTGAGAATGTCCTGTCTGTCTGTATGGTGAAGTGATCATGTGTGTGTGTATAACATGTCCGAAAGTATGTATGCATGTGTCTGTGTGATCCAGGTGTGTGTGACTGCACTGACCGGTATGTGTGCGTGTGTCCGCCAGGCGGAACATGCACCAGCTGTCCAGTGGTCTGGAGGAGCCTGGTGAGGTGCGCTGGCCCCTGGCTGGAACTCTGGCTCTGTCCTGGATCCTGGTATACTTCTCTATCTGGAAAGGAGTGGAGTGGACAGGGAAGGTCAGCCCTGCTCTTATTATTACGCTCTCTCTTTCTCTCTCTCTTTTTGCCTTCTCTCTTTCCTTTCATGTCTCTTCCTCTCTCTCTTTTTGCCTTCTCTCTTTCCTTTCATGTCTCTTCCTCTCTCTCTTTTTGTCTTCTCTCTTTCTTTTCATGTCTCTTCCTCTCTCTTTTTGCCTTCTCTCCTTCCTTTCATGTCTCTTCCTCTCTCTCTTTTTGCCTTCTCTCTTTCCTTTCATGTCTCTTCCTCTCTCTTTTTGCCTTCTCTCCTTCCTTTCATGTCTCTTCCTCTCTCTCTTTTTGCCTTCTCTCCTTCCTTTCATGTCTCTTCCTCTCTCTCTTTTTCCATCTCTCTCTTTCTGTCTTGGTGCTTTCGTCTCGGTCTCTCTCTTTCTGTCTCCTGATGTCTGGGTGTCTCTCTCTCTGCCACTCCATATGGCACTTTTCCATCTCTCTCTCTCTCTCTCTGCCTCTGGCACATCTCTCTCACTCTCTCTCCATCTGGCACATCTCTCTCTCTCTCTCTCTCTCTCTCTCTCTCTCTCTCTCTCTTGCAAAAGGTATTTAATGAAAAAACTCTCGTCACCTGTAAGACACATCAGCCACAATACAATTGATAGAATGGCTAAATCCATTTCAGCAACATCATATACAATAGTTCAATCCTGAAACATGCAGCAGATCACAGCCTCCTTCCATAACGGTAACCTGGCAAAAAAATACCTTAACAACTTTGTCGAGTTAGGGGGTGTTAAATTAACGCTCACTTTTTAAGAAAATAAATGTATGAGCAAGGAACACATCTTCGCATTCTGCTCCGAGGGTAATTGGAATTTAATGTGAACTGCACAAAGCAGAAAATTAACTCCCCCAAGGCCCTGGCCTTGATGGAATTTACCAATTAAACACAATCATTATTTGACAAAGTGCAAAGCACGTTCACAGATCTCTGTCAGGAGAGGAAGGCGAGGCAGGTGAGCAGGAAGTAGAATGTTTCAGTCCCTAGTGGGGAATGTTTCAGTCTGCTCATGTACCATTGAGGCTGGAAGTTCACCTTCATCTGGGATTTTTAGTTAGTCAATTACCCACCTTTTCACTCCTCACCAATACACCATGTCTGTTATTCGGGTGGTCTATTTCTCTGTTTCCTATCTATTATTCAGGTGGTCTATTTCTCTGTCCCCTACTGTTATTCAGGTGGTCTATTTCTCTGTCTCCTATCTGTTATTCAGGTGGTCTATTTCTCTGTCCCCTATCTGTTATTCAGGTGGTCTATTTCTCTGTCCCCTATCTGTTATTCAGGTGGTCTATTTCTCCGCCACATACCCCTACTTCATGCTGTTCATCCTGTTTTTTCGTGGGGTCACTCTCCCCGGGGCCAAGGAGGGCATCCTTTTCTACATCACCCCCGACTTCAACAAACTCCTCAAGTCTGAGGTACGGTGGCCCCTAAGAGTCACACACTCACAGACCATATGCTTATGCACACACTGAAATGTCAACAGGAAAAATAAGATATGTTTTATGTCTTGAAAACTGTCCTTAAAGAATGTGTGTGTGTGTGTGTGTGTGTGTGTTTGTCTGACTACTTTCCCAGGTGTGGCTGGACGCTGCCACTCAGATCTTCTTCTCCTATGGACTGGGTCTGGGTTCGCTCATCGCCTTGGGAAGCTACAACTCCTTCAACAACGATGTGTACAGGTAAACAACCCCCACAGCCTCTCCTTTATGCCTTATGCCCCTCTTAGTGACCCACTGGTTTCAAACCTGGGTATCTTGTGTGCATGAAGAATGAGCTAAAGCCTGTGCATTTTCTCATGGAGCTAACGCACATCTTTTCTATACTTCTGGGTTCCACTCCCTCTTTCCTCTGTTTACTTTGATTCTATACTTCTGGGTTCCACTCCATCTTTCCTCTATTTACTTTGATTCTATACTTCTGGGTTCCACTCCCTCTTCCCTCTATTTGCTTTGATTCTATACTTCTGGGTTCCACTCCCTCTTTCCTCTATTTACTTTGATTCTATACTTCTGGGTTCCACTCCCTCTTTCCTCTATTTACTTTGATTCTATACTGCTGGGTTCCACTCCATCTTTCCTCTATTTACTTTGATTCTATACTTCTGGGTTCCACTCCCTCTTTCCTCTATTTACTTTGATTCTATACTTCTGGGTTCCACTCCCTCTTTCCTCTATTTACTTTGATTCTATACTTCTGGGTTCCACTCCCTCTTTCCTCTATTTACTTTGATTCTATACTTCTGGGTTCCACTCCCTCTTTCCTCTATTTACTTTGATTCTATACTTCTGGGTTCCACTCCATCTTTCCTCTATTTACTTTGATTCTATACTTCTGGGTTCCACTCCATCTTTCCTCTATTTACTTTGATTCTATACTTCTGGGTTCCACTCCCTCTTTCCTCTATTTGCTTTGATTCTATACTTCTGGGTTCCATTCCCTCTTTCCTCTATTTACTTTGATTCTATACTTCTGGGTTCCACTCCCTCTTTCCTCTATTTACTTTGATTCTATACTTCTGGGTTCCACTCCATCTTTCCTCTATTTACTTTGATTCTATACTTCTGGGTTCCACTCCCTCTTTCCTCTATTTACTTTGATTCTATACTTCTGGGTTCCACTCCCTCTTTCCTCTATTTACTTTGATTCTATACTTCTGGGTTCCACTCCATCTTTCCTCTATTTACTTTGATTCTATACTTCTGGGTTCCACTCCATCTTTCCTCTATTTACTTTGATTCTATACTTCTGGGTTCCACTCCCTCTTTCCTCTATTTGCTTTGATTCTATACTTCTGGGTTCCATTCCCTCTTTCCTCTATTTACTTTGATTCTATACTTCTGGGTTCCACTCCCTCTTTCCTCTATTTACTTTGATTCTATACTTCTGGGTTCCACTCCATCTTTCCTCTATTTACTTTGATTCTATACTTCTGGGTTCCACTCCCTCTTTCCTCTATTTACTTTGATTCTATACTTCTGGGTTCCACTCCATCTTTCCTCTATTTACTTTGATTCTATACTTCTGGGTTCCACTCCCTCTTTCCTCTATTTACTTTGATTCTATACTTCTGGGTTCCACTCCCTCTTTCCTCTATTTACTTTGATTCTATACTTCTGGGTTCCACTCCCTCTTTCCTCTATTTACTTTGATTCTATACTTCTGGGTTCCACTCCCTCTTTCCTCTATTTGCTTTGATTCTATACTTCTGGGTTCCACTCCCTCTTTCCTCTATTTACTTTAATTTGTTCTGTCCTTTTCGTGTTCCTTTCTTCCGTGGTGTTCCATCATAGTGTCCTGTCTACTTACCAATACCAAACATGGGTTGTGTTTTCTTCTCCTGTCAGGGACTCCCTCATCGTGTGCTGTATAAACTCCTTCACCAGCATGTTTGCGGGCTTCGTCATCTTCTCCATTGTGGGCTTCATGTCGTACATCACCAAGAAGCCTGTCCAGGAACTAGCTGCCTCCGGTACAGTGCAGTTAGCTCACCCTCCTGCAGCATTCACTGTTGCTGACGTCGAAGTCAGCTGATTAACACTACAGAGTCAAACCGAGCTGTACTGACCTGGTCTAAATATCATCCACTATAGTTTCTGAAACAGTGCTGGAAAGGACAATGTCTAAATAAAATATAGAGTATGTTCAGACTCTTTAGCTGGGGAGTCAAACTCATTCCATGGAGGACTAGTGTCTGTGGGTTTCTGGTTTTTCCATTCAATTAAGACCTAGACAACCAAGTGAGGGGAGGTCATTACTAATTAGTGACATTAATTCATCAATTAAGTACAAGGGAGGAGGGAAAACCCGCAGACACTCAGCCCTCCGTGGAATGAGTTTGACACACGTACTATAGTGTCACTGGTTATCTTCTTCTTGATACAGTAAAAGTAATGAATTGATTAATGCCACTGATTGGCCACAGACTCCACTCAACTTGTGCCCGAGGGTCTGAATTAGTCCCTGATTAGAGGGGAAGAATTAAAATCAGCAGCACTTCTTCTGACATAAGATTAAAGGGGTAATAGTGCTCCTAATCAACTCATCAATTGAAAAATGAAGCCAAGTAAATGATTGGTTTCTTAGATACATGTAAGATACAATACACAAAGGAAGTAAAACCTACGCTTTTTATTCAACAGAAGAGATTTCATATGGCACAATTATTATCATGGTGTGCATTACTGTGTCCATTTGAGGTGTGCAGTGAAGTGTGATTATGCAATGTGGGCTGAGGCTCAATGATGTGGTTTGGTGTCTAACTCAAGGCCCAGATTTAGCTCACTGTGTTTGGTGTGGTGTCTAACTCAAGGCCCAGGCTTGGCGTTCTTGGCCTACCCCCAGGCCGTGACTCAGCTGCCCATGTCCTCCCTGTGGGCCATCCTGTTCTTCTCCATGCTGATGATGCTGGGGCTAGACAGCCAGGTGAGGATCCCACCTAGAGTCACCTGACACCCAGATAACTAGGAAGGGAGGAGAGGTGTTAGTGGTGAGAACCAGACAGGCAACAGACAAGCCAACGTTACAATTCATTACAGCAGAACAAAGAGAATAACAGAACGGCAGGTAGATATGTTACAAGTGGCTTGTTGATACTGAGTAGACATTACATAGAATTACCACTGTTATTTTCATTTTCAACAGAAGCGTCCAGGTGGCCCTGCAGAAGTTGGTAGCCTGTTAGTGTTCTCTGGTGCAAGACCTGAGTGAGCCAACGTGTGTGTGTGTGTGTGCTCTGCCTGTAGTTCTGTACTGTGGAGGGCTTCGTCACAGCTCTGATGGATGAGTTCCCCATGGTGCTGAGGAAGAGGAAGAAGGTCTTTATCCTCGGCGTCTGTCTAATCTCCTTCCTCATCGGCTTCTCCAACATTACACAGGTAACAGAGTGTGTGTGTGTGTGTGTGTGTGTGTGTGTGTGTGTGTGTGTTTAGCCTTTTAACAACCCTCTATGGCTGCTTCCCCAGGGTGGTCTGTACGTCTTCAAGCTGTTTGATTACTACTCTGCCAGCGGGATGTGCCTCCTCTTCCTCGTCTTCTTCGAAACCGTCTCGATTTCCTGGTTCTATGGTAGGACACAGTAAGCTTCTGTACCATTAGGAAAATATAGGATCTATCATTGTTGTTTTCTACAAGCATACATCCTGTTTAAACATGTACAGTTAATACTAGTCTCTTTACATACACAAGAAAACCAGCAGGATCAACCGTTATAAAATCACATAAAATAAGTATGTAAAAGTACCCTAAACATGAGAACAGACTGACCATGGAGAACACTAAACATGATGACAGACTGACCATGGAGAACACTAAACATGATGACAGACTGACCATGGAGAACACTAAACATGATGACAGACTGACCATGGAGAACACTAAACATGATGACAGACTGACCATGGAGAACACTAAACATGATGACAGACTGACCATGGAGAACACTAAACATGATGACAGACTGACCATGGAGAACACTAAACATGAGAACAGACTGACCACGGAGAACACTAAACATGATGACAGACTGACCATGGAGAACACTAAACATAAGAACATACTGACCATGGAGAACACTAAACATAAGAACAGACTGACCATGGAGAACACTAAACATAAGAACAGACTGACCATGGAGAACACTAAACATAAGAACATACTGACCATGGAGAACACTAAACATGATGACAGACTGACCATGGAGAACACTAAACATAAGAACATACTGACCATGGAGAACACTAAACATAAGAACAGACTGACCATGGAGAACACTAAACATAAGAACATACTGACCATGGAGAACACTAAACATAAGAACAGACTGACCATGGGGAACACTAAACATAAGAACATACTGACCATGGAGAACACTAAACATGATGACAGACTGACCATGGAGAACACTAAACATGATGACAGACTGACCATGGAGAACACTAAACATGATGACAGACTGACCATGGAGAACACTAAACATGATGACAGACTGACCATGGAGAACACTAAACATGATGACAGACTGACCATGGAGAACACTAAACATGATGACAGACTGACCATGGAGAACACTAAACATGATGACAGACTGACCATGGAGAACACTAAACATGATGACAGACTGACCATGGAGAACACTAAACATGATGACAGACTGACCATGGAGAACACTAAACATGATGACAGACTGACCATGGAGAACACTAAACATGATGACAGACTGACCATGGAGAACACTAAACATGAGAACAGACTGACCATGGAGAACACTAAACATGATGACAGACTGACCATGGAGAACACTAAACATGATGACAGACTGACCATGGAAAACACTAAACATGATGACAGACTGACCATGGAGAACACTAAACATGATGACAGACTGACCATGGAGAACACTAAACATGAGAACAGACTGACCATGGAGAACACTAAACATGATGACAGACTGACCATGGAGAACACTAAACATGATGACAGACTGACCATGGAGAACACTAAACATAAGAACAGACCGACCATTAAGAACTAAACATAAAAACAGACCGACCATGGAGAACACTAAACATAAGAACAGACTGACCATGGAGAACACTAAACATAAGAACATACTGACCATGGAGAACACTAAACATGATGACAGACTGACCATGGAGAACACTAAACATGACAGACTGACCATAGAGAACACTAAACATGATGACAGACTGACCATAGAGAACACTAAACATGATGACAGACTGACCATTGAGAACAATAAACATGATGACAGACTGACCATGGAGAACACTAAACATGATGACAGACTGACCATGGAGAACACTAAACATGATGACAGACTGACCATGGAGAACACTAAACATGATGACAGACTGACCATGGAGAACACTAAACATGATGACAGACTGACCATGGAGAACACTAAACATAAGAACAGTCTGACCATGGAGAACACTAAACATGATGACAGACTGACCAAGGAGAACACTAAACATGACAAACTGACCATGAAGAACACTAAACATGATGACAGACTGACCATGGAGAACACTAAACATAAGAACAGTGTCACGTTCGTCGAAATGGGTAGACCAAGGCGCAGCGTGTGTAGAGTTCCACAACGATAAACAGCTGTCTCTGATTGGGAACCATACCAGGCCAACATAGACAAACAAATCACCTAGATGACCCACCCTAGTCACTATCACGCCCCAACCAACATAGAGAATAAACAGCTTTCTATGGTCAGGGTGTGACAAACAGACTGACCATGGAGAACACTAACCATGATGACAGACTGACCATGGAGAACACTAACCATGATGACATATACATTTATATGAAATAACACATATGGAATCATGTAGTAACCAAAAAAAGTGTTAAACAAATCAAAACATATTTTAGATTTCAGATTCTTCAAAGTAGCCACCCTTTGTCTTGATGACAGATTTGCACACTCTTGGCATTCTCTCAACCAGCTTCACCTGGAAAGCTTTTCCAATATTCTTCCAAGTTCCCACATATGCTGAGCACTTGTTGACTGCATTTCCTTTACTGCATTTCCAACTCATCCCAAACCATCTCAATTGGGTTGAGGTGAGGTGATTGTGGAGGCCAGGCCATCTGATGCAGCACTCCAGCACTCTCCTTCTTTGTCAAATAGCCCTTACACAGCCTGGAGGTGTGTTTTGGGTCATTGTCCTGTTGAAAATCAAATGATAGTCCCACTAAGCGTAAACCGGATGGGATGGCGTATTGCTGCAGAATGCTGTGGTAGCCATGCTGGTTAGTTGTGCCGTGAATTCTAAATAAATCACAGACAGTGTCACCAGCAAAGCACCACCACACCTCCTCCTCCATGCTTCAGGGTGGGAACCACACATGCGGAGATCATACGTTCACCGACTCTGCGTCTCACAAAGACATGGCGGTTGGAACCAAAAATCTCAAATTTGGACTCATTAGGTGAAAGGACAGATTTCCACCGGTCTAATGCCCATTGCTCGTGTCTCTTGGCCCAAGCAAGTCTCTTCTTATTATTGTTGTCCTTTAGTAGTGGTTTCTTTGCAGCAATTCAACCATGAAGGCCTAATTCACATAGTCTCCTCTGAACAGTTGATGTTGAGATGTGTCTGTTACTTGAACTCTGTGAAAGATTTATTTGGGCTGCAATCTGAGGTGCAGTTAACTCTAACGAAGTTATGCTCTGAAGCTGAGGTAACTCTGGGTCTTCCTTTCCTGTGGCGGTCCTCATGAGAGCCAGTTTCATCATAGCGCTTGAGGCTTTTTGTGACTGCACTTGAAGAAACTTTCAATGTTCTTGATATTTTCCGGATTGACTGACCTTCATGTCTTAAAGCAACAATGGGCTGTCGTTTCCCTTTACTTATTTGAGCTGTTCTTGCCATAATATGGACTTGGTCTTTTACCGAATAGGGCTATCTTCCGTATACCACCCCTACCTTGTCACAACACAACTGATTGGCTCAAACGCATTAAGAAGGAAAGAAATTCCATAAATGTACTTGTAACAAGCATACCTGTAATTTAAATGTATTCCAGGTAACTACCTCACAAAGCTGGTTGAGAGAATCATCTGACTTGTGTCCAAACCTTTGACTGGTACTGTGTATATATATATATATATATATATATATATATATATATATATATATATATATATATATATATATATACACAGTTGAAGTCGGAAATGTACATACACCTTAGCCAAATACATTTAAATTCAGTTTTTCACAATTCCTGACATTTAATCCGATGTAAAAATTCCCTCTTAGGTCAGTTAGGATCACCACTTTATTTTAAGAATGCGAATTGTCAGAATAATAGTAGAGTAAATTATTTATTTAATAGCTTTTATTTCTTTCATCACATTCCCAGTGGGTCAGAAGTTTACATTCACTTACTTAGTGTTTGGTAGCACTGCCTTAAAATTGTTTAACTTGGGTCAAATGTTTTGGGTAGCCTTCCACAAGCTTCCCACAATAAGTTGGGTGAATTTTGGCCCATTCCTACTGACATAGCAAGTATAACTGAGTCAGGTTTGTAGGCCTCCTTGCTCGCACAAGCTTTTTCAGTTCTGCCCACACATGTGGCCACTCCAATACCTTGACTTTGTTGTCCTTAAGCCATTTTTTGCCACAGCTTTGGAAGTATGCTTGGGGTCATTGTCCATTTGGAAGACCCATTTGCGACCAAGCTTTAACTTCCTGACTGATGTCTGAGATGTTGCTTCAATATATCCACATCATTGTCCTCCTCATGAAGCCATCTATTGTGTGAAGTGCACCAGTCCCTCCTGCAGCAAAGCCCCCACACAACATGATGTTGCCACCCCCGTGCTTCATGGTTGGGATGGTGTTCTTCGGCTTGCAAGCCTCCCCCTTTTTCCTCCAAACATAACGATGGTCATTATGGCCAAACAGTTCTGTTTTTGTTTCATCAGACCAGAGGACATTTCTCCAAAAAGTACGATCTTTGTCCCCATGTGCAGTTGGAACCGTAGTCTGGACTTTTATGGCGGTTTTGGAGCAGTGGCTTCTTCCTTGCCGAGTGGCCTTTCAGGTTATATCGATATAGGACTCGTTTGTTCTGGGATTGATTTGCACATTTTGTACCAAAGTACGTTCATCTCTAGGAGACAGAACGCGTCTCCTTCCTGACAGGTACGACGGCTGTGTGGTCCCATGGTGTTTATACTTGCGTACTATTGTTTGTACAGATGAACGTGGTACCTTCAGGCGTTTGGAAATTCCTCCCAAAGAGGTCTTGGCGGATTTCTTTTAATTTTCCCATGATGTCAAGCAAAGAGGCACTGAGTTTGAAGGTAGACCTTGAAATACTTCCACAGGTACACCTCCAATTTACTCAAATGATGTCAATTAGCCTATCAGAAGCTTCTATAGCTATGACATCATTTTCTGGAATTTTCCAAGCTGTTTAAAGGCACAGTCAACTTAGTGTATGTAAACTTCTGACCCACTGGAATTGTGATACAGTGAAATAATCTGTCTGTAAACAATTGTTGTAAATATTACGTGTGCCATGCACAAGTAGATGTCTTAACCAACTTGCCAAAACTATAGTTTGTTAACAAGAAATGTGTGGAGTGGTTGAAAAACGGGTTTTAATGACTCCAACCTAAGTGTAAACTTCCGACTTCAACTGTACATCTGTTAAAAATATATTTTCCTTTATTATTTTCCACTAACCAAAGTCCAAAGTTGAGAAAAGTCTCTTGATGAGGGAGTTGGGGCCCATGAGCATGATCTCAGTATTGTTGTAATTTACTTTTAAAAGGTTATTGCTCATCCAAATTTTCACTTCACTGAGTAAGTCAACAACAGCTGGCTGCCTAGCTAACTCAAAAGCACATCAACAGTCCCACTTGGGATATAGCCTACAGATAACATTTAGGCTGTCTTGACATATAACCTATAAATCGTCACCTGTGTAGTTTGTTCAATGCTCTCTCTCTCTCTCTCTCTCTCTCTCTTTCTCTCTGTCTCTCTCTCTCTCTCTCTCTCTCTCTTCTCTCTTCTCTCTCTCTTCTCTCTCTCTCTGTCTTAGGAGCTGATAAGTTCTATGGGGACATTGAAGAGATGATCGGCTATCGGCCCTGCGGCTGGTGGAAGCTCTGCTGGAAGTTCTTCACTCCGGCAATCTGCCTGGTAACTGCCCTTTCCATTCAGGCTTCTCATTGGTTTTCAATGTGTTTAAATCCTCAGGGAAATCATACTTAACCCTGTATCTCAGAAACGCTGGGTGGGTCCTAAATGGCATCCTATTTCCTATATAGGGCATAATGTATACATTTTTTCAGCTTCCAGGGATTTTGTACAGATCCTTGCAACATGGGGCCGTGCTTTATCATGCTGAAAGATGAGGTGATGGCAGGTGATGAGTGGCATGACAATGGGCCTCAGGATATCGTCACGGTATCTCTGTACATTAAAATTGCAATAGACAAAATGCAATTGTGTTCGTTGTCCGTTGCTTATGCTTGCCCATACTATAACCCCACCGCCACCATGGAGGACTCTGTTCACAACGTTGACATCAGCAAACTGCTTGCCCACACAATATATACATGGTCTGCGGTTGTGAGGCCAGTCGGACATACTGCCAAATTCCCTAAAACGACTTTGGTAGAGAAATTACCATTCAATTCTCTAGCAACAGCTCTGATGGACATTCCTGCAGCCAGCATGCCAATTGCACGCTCCCTTAAAACTTGAGACATCTGTGGCATTGTGTTGTGTGACAAAACTGCACATTTTAGAGTGTCTTTTACTGTCCTCAGCACAAGGTGCACCTATGTAATGATCATGCTGTTTAATCAGCTTCTTGATAAGCCACACCTTTCAGGTGGAGGGATTATCTTGGCAAAGGAGAAATGCTCACTAACAGGCATGTAAACAAATTTGTGTACAAAATTTGAGAGAAATATGTTTTTTGTGCGTATGGAAAGTTCCTGCATTCAGCTCATGAAACATGGGAGAAACACTTTACATGTTGCGTTTATATTTTTGTTCATTATACGTGTATTTTATTTTAATGGATTTTCTTTTACCATTTAGTACAAAACAAAAACACACACAAAAAAATACAAAAAACACAGTTGCCAGACATGTGAAGTATTGTTATTTATCCAAAAGTGAAAATGCTGCCCCCTATACCTTAAGAAGTTAAGTACGAAATGGGACAAGAATAGAACAACACTATGACAGATACAACACTACTCAGTGTTCACAATCAGTCTCTGTCCAGAATAAACCTGTGGAGGAGTTAAGTCCTGAAAAAAGGCATGTAGTGCTGTATGTTTTCACAGTGGCCCATAGGGCTGTATCAATATGGGAAGATCAATGTTCTAGACATATATATGGGCTGCTATCGTTATTCTGACTGTGTGATGAAGAACAGCTCTCCCATACTCAGTTAATCACTTACTATCTGGCCTTATTTAACCTATTTGGCTGAACTTATCTTTTCTGGCCGGCTGGCCGAACATGTCCTACCTGTCCTTACTGACTTGTGCTGTCTGGCCAACTTATCCTATCTGACTGGCTGGCCAAACTTGTCCAGGCTGATTTGTCTTACCTGACTGGCCAGATAGGACAAGATATGGTCCTATCTGGCCGGCTTGTTTTATCTGGCCATCCGTCAAACTTGTCCTATCTGGCCGGCATGCTGACTGGTCCCATTTTGTCAGCTTGTCCTATCTGGCCGGCATGCTGACTTGTCCCATTTTGTCAGCTTGTCCTATCTGGCCGGCATGCTGTCCCATTTTGTCAGCTTGTCCTATCTGGCCGGCATGCTGACTTGTCCCATTTTGTCAGCTTGTCCTATCTGGCCGGCATGCTGACTTGTCCCATTTTGTCAGCTTGTCCTATCTCGCCGGCCGGTGTTTTTTTTTCTTCAGTTTTTTCGTAAATTTATTTTTACAGGGACAGTGCACATTAATCAACGTTTCAGTAGAAGTGCCCGGTTTTAGCCAGCCAGCTAATTGTCAACCGCAGTCCCTGGGCAGGTTATTATTGGGAGATCTGGTATACATCTGTGATGTAGTCGGCCTGGAGCATCACCTATTACCTCACCTAATGTAAATGTTTCTGTGTGTGCAGGGAGTGTTTACCTTCAGTGCCATTGAGATGACCCCCCTGACCTTGGGGAAGTACGTGTACCCGGCGTGGGGGCAGGGGATTGGCTGGGTCATGTCTCTGTCATCCATGGTTCTTGTGCCAGGCTATGTCATCTACATGTTCTGCACCTCCAAGGGCGGCATCAAACAGGTACACAGTCAAGCAGCAGATCCCACGATGCTCCATATCCTTCCCCTCTGGCCCCAACCCCTCGATAATAGCATGTCTGTAGGGTCTGGATAGATAGATACTTGCACCATATTGCTTCCACTATACAGATCTGCACATATCAAGGGTTGGGGCTAAGGGGAAGGGGTAGAGCGATTGGGGATTGGCTAGACATCTCTACCTTTCTCATGCTAAGGGGAAGGGTTAGAGACAGATTGGGGACCGGCTAGAAAATCTCTACCTCTCTCATGCTAAGGGGAAGGGGTAGAGACACATTGGGGACCAGCTAGACATCTCTACCTTTCTCATGCTAAGGGGAAGGGGTAGAGACACATTGGGGACCAGCTAGACATCTCTACCTCTCTCATGCTAAGAGGAAGGGATAGAGACACATTGGGGACCGGCTAGACATCTCTACCTTTCTCATGCTAAGGGGAAGGGGTAGAGACACATTGGGGACCAGCTAGACATCTCTACCTTTCTCATGCTAAGGGGAAGGGGTAGAGACACATTGGGGACCAGCTAGACATCTCTACCTTTCTCATGCTAAGGGGAAGGGGTAGAGACACATTGGGGACCAGCTAGACATCTCTACCTTTCTCATGCTAAGGGGAAGGGGTAGAGACACATTGGGGACCAGCTAGACATCTCTACCTTTCTCATGCTAAGGGGAAGGGGTAGAGACACATTGGGGACCAGCTAGACATCTCTACCTTTCTCATGCTAAGGGGAAGGGGTAGAGACACATTGGGGACCAGCTAGACATCTCTACCTCTCTCAGTTGCTTTTTCTTTCTGGTTATTTCTCACTCTGTTCCATTTTATTTTTTATTTATCTTTACATCTCCCTCTATGACTCTCTCTCTGCCCCCCACTCTCTCTCTCTCTGCCCCCCACTCTCTCTGTCTCTGCCCCCACTCTCTCTCTCTTTCTCTGCCCCCCCTCTCTCTGTCCCCGTCACTATCTCTCTCTCTCTCTGTCCCCATCACTCTCTCTCTCTCTGCCCCCCCCCCCCCTCACTGTCTCTCTCTCTCTCCCTTCACTCTTGTCAGTCTCTGGTCGTGTTTGAGAGTCTCTGATCACCAACTGAGTAGACTGACTGATCTACAAATCACCTTGTATCCTCAATAACGTTTTAATATGATTGTAGACCAGTCAGTCTGCTTGGTCGGTGATCAGCTACTGAGTAGAATTGATGCTTTCAAATACGGCCTTCATCTCTTTATACACCTCTTCCTTTCTCTCCGGTTTTCCCCTCACTCCACCTCTTTCACATATGAGAAGAATGAATAAATTGCTCTCGCTATAAAAGGTAATTTATCAAACAGCCCCATTATGATGGAAAAGATTACCTTTATAATGTAGTCAAAAGCAGACCTGGGTTCAAATGGCATTTGTGCATGACTGAGCTTGCCTGCCATGAACCAATAGAATAGTCACTACCCAACTAGAATTCCAGGTGGGCTCAAACAAACCCTCAACATATTTGAAGTATTTCAAAGGCTATTTGAACCTAGGTCTGGTTGAAAGTATTATGATAAATCACCTTTAGACTGAGGTTGAAAGTATCCCTCATTGCTGGTTCCCTGTCTGTCCTGAACAGCGTTGGCACAAGATGACCACCAGCGCGCCTTGTGAACATGCTGGCGTCACACACCAGAATTCACACACAGGAAGTGTGGGCGAAGCCGCCGTCTAACTGGGAATAGGTCGGTTTAGCGTTTTTCTCCTAATGGTTAAAATTAGGAGTTTTGGGTGGGTAAACCGATTCCTAGATCTGTTCCTACAGGCAACTTCCACCCAGAATTCCTGACTATTTCGTAAACCTCGTCAACACAGGGGTGTATTCACTAGGAACCAAACTAACCAAATGAAAGCCAACAGAAGCAAACAGAATGAAACGGGGAGTGACCTAACTGAATTTGTCCAATAGAAACTCTTGTTTCCGTTAGGAGTGAACGATTTCCGTTGCGAAACGTTTTACCAATATTTGCTACGGTCTTGCTCTAATGAATACACCCCAGTATTCAGACAGAGAGAGGCATCATGGGAGATGCCCTGGACAAAATGCATCCATTCCATATGTATCCTCTGGAACTGAATGGTCACATAATATAATGGACTGTATTATTGAACAATACAATGTTCTTTCTTCGGTGGTACACCGCTGTATACAATTCATAAGGTGACACCATCTTTTTCAGATCTATACGAAGTCATTGTGGCCTACTTTGGCTTACGAACAAATACAAAGCATTTTGTAAAGTATCTGAATAAATTGAAAACATTTATTTGTATTTTTTATGTGTTGTGGCTGTTCCTTCTACGATGCTGTATACAGTACATATTCATTAGAGGTAGCGTTCACCAGTTTAGCGTTTTAATAACAGTTTGTAATATAAATAACGGTTTGTAAAATATATGAACATTTCTTAAATGTTTATAACTGGCCCTTACGTGAAGATACTGTGTTTGTTTTCAATAGTGTTGAACTGTAAATATTATTCTGTGAGTCCAAATGCTGTAATAGTGTATGAAATGAAACAAAATGTGGTCAATGATGTACTGCATAAAGTAGCCCTATATAAAGGTACTGTACGAGCCAGGAGTAACACTAATTAAAATGTCTCATGGCTAAATGTGTACTATGAGAAGGGATTTGGTTGGGTATTCTTTCAGTTCAATAAAAGCAAACATAACCACCAAAATACATTTAATTGAGTGTCAACTCTTTTATGCTAGCCTCCCTTTTCACAGATAGGCCTGCTGTAAACCATCTCTCACAATACAAAATGTCAATACACTTGAATTTGAATCATCTCTACAAATGGAGCGGACATACACTCAGGAGAGAGTTGTTTATCTCTCCTCTGTTTATCTGTTACATTGTGAGAGCCATTTAGTGTTTCTACTTAACTAGCACATTAGTCAGGCAGCCACAACAGCTGGAGTTCTGCAGAGAGCTCTGATATCTCCTTCCCAGTACTGCTAAAACACGGGACAGTTTGGGACACAAGAAACAACGGACACAGTGGGAGAAGCCACTCACTAGCCAGGAGTAATTCCTCTCCTAACCTGACCAGAATAAACTACCCACTGGGCACAGATTTCAATTCAACATTTATTCCACGTTGGTTCCATGTAATTTCATTAAAATAACGTGGAAACAACATTGATTCAACTAGTGTGTGCCTAGTGGGTATTGGCTCTAGTTATCGGCTAGAACTTGGGTTTTCCTGATCAGGTCACTTGGTCAGGAAAACCTCTCAGGCTCAACTAGTGAACTGGAGGTATATTTTACAGTACTAGAACATGTTATGTACTACAGTCACTCACATACAGTTTCATAGAACGTTGTGTGTACTCTACCTACTCACATACTGCGCCAGCTGAGGAAACTGGTTTGGTTCTGCACATCCATCATCCTCACTTGTACTATCACTGTCTGGTTTGGGTCTGTGTCTGCCCGCTGCACACACAAACTGCAGCACATCTTCTGTCACCTGCTATCCGTCAAGGACCTGCACGCCTTCAGGACAAGGACGAGTGCAGGTCAGATCATCGCCCACCCTGCCCACCCCGGACACGCCATCTTTCACTGTCAATGCAGTGAATATATTCACCACGGCAGTATCCCTCCCTATGCTTATATAGACATAGCCCCTCTGTAAATGGTATATTCTCACTGTAATCAGCCTATACTCCAGAGTTTTAGGTTTACTGTTCTGATATTGTATGATGTCTATGTTGACTTGTCTGTATTCCGCTTGGATATTGTCTATTGCTGACTGCACCTTCTCACTGAGGCACATTGCATTGTGGGTAAGTGTAAATGTACTTGGGAGAATAAAGGTGATTCTGATAGAGTGTAATAGAAAGTTGTGTGTACTACACCCAGTCATTCAGCACAACATAGGGAAAGAACAGAAGACATCCAGTATGGTGAATAGACTGAAACCATCTTTAATAGCATGTTGATATACTGCAGAACAGAAGACAGGTAAAGAGGGATTCAAAGCCAACCGAGGGAGGCGATGGTTAAAACCTATGCCCAAATTCAACAAGCCTGTCCTCCTAAAAGGCCCCCTTCCTCATTGTGCGACAATAGAACAACATAGGTGACAGAAAACCCCCAGAAGGGAAGAGTTCCACGCGTCACCTGAAACGACAGCAGTGCATTTTAAGCATCACAGAGCCCTTTCGTCTATATCCAAAGAAAAAGGTTAGTCATTTGAACGAATTTACAGTAGCATTCAATCAATTCCACTAAACCTCCTTTTTGCTGCTTGAGACTCCATTCATGGGAGACAGTCACATTTTTGCCCACAAAGACAATGATAGGCTTTTCACATTCTGATGCATTGTGGGTGAACGGACAGAATAATGACATATTTATCCCTGTGCTGCACTCTGTCAAATTCAGTCATGCACAACAAAGTTGACTTTGAAGGGAAAGCATGTATCACAGTATCAATAGGCCTCCTATACATACAAAACCAATGTCATGCCGGGTTGAAGAATCACATTCACTCCACATGTTGAATTGACAACGACGAAAGGAACAGAAAACAGATTAACTTGTTCTTAGAGTGTGAAATGGATACAGACACAGCTCTCTGGTTTGCCATAGGCTGTTAAACCCTAAAGAGACACTGAGCGTCCCAAATGGCACCCTATTCCCTTTCCAGTGCACTAATTTTGACCAGGGCCTATAGGTCAAAAGTAGGGGACTATGTAGGGAACAGTGCCCTATTTGGGACACTGACACAGTGAAGTATTTGAAATATGTAACCCTGTTTTAAACACCCTTCAGCAGTTAATATAACAGAGCCTTGTGTCTATTGAAACTGACACATTAAAAAGGGGAAGGATCTCCGCTGAAGAGATTCGTGTGAGATCTCCTCTTGGTGAGCGGGAGTCACGATGCTGCGGAGGGCAAGGGACAATCTCCACACACACACACACACACACACACACACACACACACACACACACACACACACACACACACACACAGGAGATATGGGATACATATCACACACACACACACACACACACACACACACACACACACACACACACACACAAAACCTCTCAGCCCCCACAGCAGCGTGGTGCAATAGATTGTTTTTCCAGAGGCTCGCTCCTCACAGATAAAGTAGACTGAGATTGGAGATGAGTTGGAGACCTCCACACAGCAGGTTGGTAATTATCTGAACTAGCGGCAGGGCTGAATGAGAGGAGGCCAGGAGGGCCAGCCGAATATATATTCCAAACCACCTGATGTAGCTCATGTTTTAAACATGGGCACATTCAGACCAGAGCAGTCGATGAACTATTTCAGATAAATTACATTTGGTTGACCTTAGCATTTACATGGATGGAGATAACTTGGTTGTCCTCTCCGGCAACCCAATTTGATATTTAACAAACTAAGCAGAACGAAAAGTGAGAGATTAAGATTAGTCTTGTCCCCTTCAATACAGATGAGCAAATAACAGACAAAACATTTGAGTGCTGTTATGAATGATGTGAATATTGGAGTACTAAGCTTTTAAAAAAGTCAAATAAAAAGGCTATCTTGATACACAGAAGAAGCAGCATTGAGAAATTACAAGTGTCATGTTTGTCCAGTGCATATGTTTAACATAATGAGTTTGTTGCACTCCAAAATACACTGGGAAATCATTTTGGTTGGATTGTATTGGCAGACAGATCTACAGACTGGCAAAGGGCGAATCGTGGGAATTGCCAGTCTTATTGGCTGTGATTAGGGCCTGGAGTTATTCCTGGTCCTAGTTATGCTCTCAGCATAACAGCACATGCACACAATAAATGTGCAATCTAAACCATTCCAGAACATTCCAGAACATTTACGTCAAGAATTCCTGAGCTGAATATAACAATGACGACAGCAAATAAAGAGCTTATTTCCTGGGCTGTTATTGGCTTTTGGTTTGGCAGTAAGCCTTCTGATTGGTTGCCTTGCCTTCATATGCCATCATCCTTAGCTACAGTAACTGGACGGGGGATCTGTGGAGGATGACAGTGGAAGTGTGTTTCCTGATAATAGAAAATAAAGAAAAACAACACCACAGAGAGTAACAAATAACACACCTCCTCAGATCACAGAGAGAGAGAGAGACACAGAGAGACAAGAGAGAGACAGAGAGACGAGAGAGAGACAGAGAGAGCGAGAGACAGAGAGAGAGCGAGAGAGAGAGCGAGAGAGAGAGAGAGAGCGAGAGAGAGAGCGAGAGAGACAGAGAGAGCGAGAGACAGAGAGAGAGCGAGAGAGAGAGCGAGAGAGAGAGAGACAGAGAGAGCGAGAGACAGAGAGAGAGCGAGAGAGAGAGAGAGAGAGGGGGGGGGATAGAGAGAGAGAGAGGGAGAAAGAGAGACAGAGAGAGACGAGAGACAGAGAGAGATTGAGAGAGAGAGAGAGAGAGAGGGGGAGAAAGAGAGACAGCAGTCTCCCATTTCAATGAATAAATCCACCACATTGCAAAAAAGGAGACAGGTTGCACTGAAATATCGCTAGCTGTAATTATTTTTACATGTAGGGTACTCCTCGAGGTGAGAGTGGAGGAGATTCTGAGTTCTTCTAGTTTTCTTCTAGCCGAGTACAAAGTAGTCCGTTTGGTGGAGACTTCCGTCATTTTGGCACACACATTGTTCAGTCATTGTCAATCAAATGCACACACACATAGTAGAGATGAGGTTAGGATATGAATGGTAAAAGTGAACAAAAGTCGTTCTTAGATTAAGTTCAATCTTGGAGGGAATCTCCAAGACATTCACATAGTCTGTGGAATCCATCTGAATCTAGTTGGTTGGTGCTGGATTTTGTACTACGTCCTTCCTTGTTAACTACTAAAGATCCATCCAGAAAACTAAAGAAACCAATGATATGATCTATATTTAAAGAGTTAAAACTGACAAAACTGTTCTAGAAATTTGTTAAAACTACATAATATTTGAAAATACACATGGAATCCAGTAAAATTCATCTTCTTTTCCACTTGGATTATTCTCATGACGTTATCACACACCTCCTTTTAAATCTTTACCTCGATTCATCTTTTGTTGTTATTTCCTTAAATATATGCATATAGATGTGTTATCTTTTTTTTATAGCTCTGTCTCTGTATGTATAGCATGTACATATGTTCTGTTAGTGACGTGGGCGGGGTGGGTGGGGTTGGGCTGAGGTTGGGAGTGAGGTGTGAGGTTGGGGTGAGGTCAGGTGGGTGAGGGTCATTGGTTCATTGGTCTCTTATTTACAGCAGGCTTTGAGAGCCACTTGGGGTCCTCTGGAGGCTGAGGCGGGGGTCCGCCGGGGGGATGTACTGGTGGGGATGGTTGTAGGGGGGAGGAGGAGGGGGTAAGGGGGGCTGGTGACCGTCCTTGCTCTCTGGCGACCTCACAGGAGTGGAGGTGGCCGACCGGATGACCTGGTGGTGGTGGGCATGGTGATGATGATGGGCGTGGGTGGGGGTGTGGCTGAGGAAGGCCTCCACGCGGCCATGGCCGCTGTTGTCCAGGACGATCACCTTGACAATCTGCTGGCACTGGATGAGCGTGTCGGGCCGAAGGTCGCCCATGCTGATTGGCTGGAGCTGTTGCAGGTGGTGGAGGGGGGTGCCAGCGGCTGACTGAAGCTGCGGCTGCTGCAAGAGCTCCCCCCGGTGGTTAAGAAGGGCTCCAACACTCTCGGGGCTCCTGGGCAAGCTCCCGCTGCTGCTGAGCTGGTACGTATGAAGCCTGTTGTGAATTGACACCTAGTTTAGAAAACAGCCAGAGACAGCATCAAATGTTATAAGACTGGCCTCCTTCTAGTGCTCCCTCAGCCCTCTTCTCTTTTTTTGGGTGACACCACATCACAACTGGCATGCGTGGGGTGGGGGGTGGGGGAAGAGAGGGGGAGGGTTGGAGGGCGAACGTGCGCCCCCTGGTGCTGGGGGGACCAGTTCAGACTGGGTGCTGGAACCATTGGTGTAGAGGTGGGAGAGGTGGGGGGAGGCTGTGGATAGAGGGGGGGTGTTGGTTGAGAGGAGAGATGTGGGTCAGTTGTTTCTTTTGGGGGAGCCTGGTGGTTCTAAAGGAGTCAGAGTGCCTCCCTCTCAAACCACTGTGCAGCACTAAGGGTCACTGAACACTGGGGGTGAAGGAGAGAGGGAGGGGTGCTTTTAGACGGCCATTGAACATAGAAGGGGGGGGGGATTAGAACTGGAGACGAAGGTGAAACCAACAGGGGGACGAGACATCCACAGACACCACAGGCAAAACTCATCAGAATGCATGCCTCATCATTTTACAACACATTTTAGTAGGCCTTGTCACTCGCCAAGCCTGCTCTGTTCAGCAGGCCTGGTCACTCACCAAGCCTGCTCTGTTCAGCAGGCCTGGTCATGCCTTCAAAGATCAAGGAGGGTTTTGACATCCTACTTAAACATGACCTCCCATGAAGTTTCCTAAGAAACTCTTTCTTTTCCTACCTGTGAAACTTTTTCGGTTAAAAACTAAAGCATTCTCACTGGGGGTTGTGTACATCCTACATAGTTTGGTGTTGCAGGGAGAATTACTTTGTCTTCGATTCCTATTTAGCCCTATTCCCATGTTTTGAAAATGTCCTTAAAAACTGAAAGAGCAAGTATGTTCAAGGCTTCGGTGACATAACACGTTTGTGCATGTTTCGGAAAAACAAATGGACCTCTTAATTCACAATAAACACCATAATTCAATTCAGTCTCAAAGCGAGCACTGCTTTGCTTGCAGGGTGAAAGGCCACTACTTGGCTAATCAACTGTATGACTACACCCCAGCAGTACTCATGCAGCTTGGGTACCTTCCACAGTTCCCCTCATCTCCCCAAACATATGGGTCTTGGAACGAAGAGATATGTTGGGAAATGTCTAGTTGTCTAAACATCGAGAATGAGCTGCGTTTCATTACAGAGCACTTGTAGGTGGATTCTCAGTGGAGTCTGCTAATCAGCCGCTGAACACATTTGCGGTGTAGCTCATATGTAAATTAGATCTAAATCAGCCTCATTATGTATGCAGGCATGTGTAATTTCCACCAGGAAGTGCTTGTCATGGAGGAATGTGTTCCCTTTCATTATGGAAATGATTAAACACTTACAGTACCTTCGGAAAGTATTCAGACCCCTTGACTTTTCCACATTTGTTACATTACAAACTTATTCTAAAATCAATTACATTTAAAAAAAAAAAACTCATCAGCAATCTACACATAATACCCCATAATGACAAAGCGAAAACAGGTTTTTTTTTTTTTTTTTGCAAAAAAACACGATGGTCACTCTCACAGAGCTCACAAATTCCTTTGTGGAAACGGGAGAACCTTCCAGAAGGACAACCATCTCGGCAACACTCCACCAATCAGGTCTTTATGGTGGAATGGCCAGACGGAAGCCACTCCTCAGTAAAAGGCACATGACAGCCCGCTTGGAGTTCGCCAAAAGGCACCTAAAGACTCTCAGACCATGAGAAACAAGATTCTCTGGTCTGAGGAAACCAAGATTGAACTCTTTGGACTGAATGCCAAGCATCACGTCTGGAGCAAACCTGGTACTATCCTACGGTGAAGCATGGTGGTGGCAGAATCATGCTGTGGGGATGTTTTTCAGCGGCAGGGACTGGGAGACTAGTCAGGATTGAGGCAAAGATAAACAGAGCAAAGTACAGAGAGATCCTTGATGAAAACCTTCTCCAGAGCTCTCAGGATCTCAGACTGTGGCAAAGGTTCGCCTTCCAAAAGGACAACAACCCAAAGCAGACAGCCAAGACAACGCAAGAGTGGTCAAGGGACAAGTCTCTGAATGTCCTTGAGTGCAGCCAGAGCCCGGACTTAAACCTGATCGAACATCTCTGGAGACCTGAAGATAGCTGTGCAGCGACGCTCCCATTCCAACCTGACAGAGCTTGAGAGGATCTGCAGAGAAGAATTGGAGAAACTCCCCAAATACAGGTATGCCAAGCTTATAGTGCCATACCCAAGAAGAGTAAAGGGTCTGAATAATTTCACTATGTAAATGTAATATTTCAGTTCATTTTTTTATTTTTATAAATTAGCAAACATTTCTAAAAAACAGTTTTTGCTTTTTCATTATGGGCTATTTTAATTAAAAAAAGGTTTAATCAATTTTAGAATAAGGCTGTAACCTAACAAAATGTGGAAAGAGTCAAAGGGTCTGAATACTTTCCAAAGACACTGTATGATAGGGGCGACTCTTAGGAAGGAACTTTGGCATGGTAGGCTAGGCCTTAGACCAGGGATCAACTAGATTCAACTGCGGGACCATTATTTATTGAATGGAGGGTCAGGTGGTCGGAAGATAATTACAAATCATTTGTAGATTGCAAATTGACTGCAAAAAAGGCCAAACAGATATAATATTTGATTAGAACATAATCATTTCAAACATGGCTTACATTTATATACAGTACGATCATGTCTCTTTATTATGCATGGGAATCAGGGCATAAAATGAACCCCAGCCCCCTGCCAAATGCAGGTAGATTTAGGTATTGTCGGATAAGAATGTCTATTCCACCAGCCACGTTGGCGGGGGGTTAATTTGCAGGGCTCTACAGTGGAGCATTATGTTCGCATTTGTGAATAAAAATAGAGTCAAAGGTCAAGTATGAACATAATGTGCGATTTGTAGCAAAGAAATGCTGATGTAGTTGTTTTCAAAATATTTCTGCCGTTTTGTTTCATAGCTGCTAATCGCACAAAGAAATAAGAATCCTACATCCCACCTTGCGCAGCAACAGCTTTGCACACTGTGAGTGAAGCGCTGATAGATTCATTTTTGGAGGCGCAGGTACAGGTCAGTAAAGTGAGACAGATTTTTTTCATCTACTTGACACAGTGGCTGGTGGACCAAAAATACATTTTTAGGCCCCGGGGGGAATATTTGGGAACAGATTTCCCAAATTAATATAACTTGGAGTTGATTTCCTGGTCTGTTGTTATGTTAGTTTTTTATGTCCAACAATGAAAATGTTTTGCTCAGTAAACTTGGGGGGCCAAATAAAACCACCCACGTGCCAACCTCGGCCCACAGGCACCAGTTGGGGAGCCCTGCTTTAGATTATTATACAAGCTTGGTAATGGAACTGTGACAAGAATGACTATTGGCAGGTCCATATTGATTTTTCATGTGGGTTTGGGCTCCGTATTGCCCTTAAGCTAGATGGATGACATGGATGCCATTTCCATCGGGGCTTTTGATGTACATCTATTCATAATGTAATAAACTAGATGTTTTATCTTCATCATCGTCCTTAACGAACAATGAGTTACGCTCTTCCTTTGATTTCTCTCCCTCCCCCCTCCCGCCCTTTCTCTTTCACCTTCTCTATCCATCTCTCCCTCTGTCACACATATTCAGCTTCCTTTTGAGCAAGCTGGACATACTGCAGATTGTGTTACAGGCTGTATATAGATCATGGGTACAACATTAATTGACCTGTTATGTGATTCATGACTGTAACTTCAGATATCATTAATGGCACATAATTAATCAATGAAAAACCTTCCTCCATACATGCTACACTTTATCCAGACAGAATAGACCCATGGCAGGGCAGGGTGGTCAAGGACAAATGGAGCCCCCCCGATCTCTAAGACCGACACGTACTCTATCCACCTTGGCCTTGGGAGGTACGACATACCTACAACTACAATATACCTCCATTACTAATAATACAACTCCAAATCGGCATTTAACCCAGTCCTTTAACCCAGTCATTTAACCCAGTCCTTTAACCCAGTCCTTTAACCCAGTCATTTAACCCAGTCCTTTAACCCAGTCATTTAACCCAGTCATTTAACCCAGTCATTTAACCCAGTCCTTTAACCCAGTCATTTAACCCAGTCCTTTAACCCAGTCATTTAACCCAGTCATTTAACCCAGTCCTTTAACCCAGTCCTTTAACCCAGTCATTTAACCCAGTCCTTTAACCCAGTCATTTAACCCAGTCCTTTAACCCAGTCATTTAACCCAGTCCTTTAACCCAGTCCTTTAACCCAGTCATTTAACCCAGTCCTTTAACCCAGTCCTTTAACCCAGTCCTTTAACCCAGTCCTTTAACCCAGTCATTTAACCCAGTCATTTAACCCAGTCCTTTAACCCAGTCCTTTAACCCAGTCATTTAACCCAGTCCTTTAACCCAGTCATTTAACCCAGTCCTTTAACCCAGTCCTTTAACCCAGTCCTTTAACCCAGTCCTTTAACCCAGTCATTTAACCCAGTCATTTAACCCAGTCCTTTAACCCAGTCCTTTAACCCAGTCCTTTAACCCAGTCATTTAACCCAGTCATTTAACCCAGTCATTTAACCCAGTCCTTTAACCCAGTCATTTAACCCAGTCCTTTAACCCAGTCATTTAACCCAGTCCTTTAACCCAGTCCTTTAACCCAGTCCTTTAACCCAGTCCTTTAACCCAGTCCTTTAACCCAGTCATTTAACCCAGTCCTTTAACCCAGTCATTTAACCCAGTCCTTTAACCCAGTCATTTAACCCAGTCATTTAACCCAGTCATTTAACCCAGTCCTTTAATCCAATCATTTAACCCAGTCCTTTAACCCAGTCCTTTAACCCAGTCATTTAACCCAGTCATTTAACCCAGTCCTTTAACCCAGTCCTTTAACCCAGTCATTTAACCCAGTCATTTAACCCAGTCCTTTAACCCAGTCCTTTAACCCAGTCCTTTAACCCAGTCCTTTAACCCAGTCATTTAACCCAGTCATTTAACCCAGTCATTTAACCCAGTCCTTTAACCCAGTCCTTTAACCCAGTCATTTAACCCAGTCCTTTAACCCAGTCATTTAACCCAGTCATTTAACCCAGTCATTTAACCCAGTCCTTTAACCCAGTCCTTTAACCCAGTCCTTTAACCCAGTCCTTTAACCCAGTCATTTAACCCAGTCCTTTAACCCAGTCCTTTAACCCAGTCCTTTAACCCAGTCCTTTAACCCAGTCATTTAACCCAGTCCTTTAACCCAGTCATTTAACCCAGTCCTTTAACCCAGTCATTTAACCCAGTCATTTAACCCAGTCATTTAACCCAGTCATTTAACCCAGTCCTTTAATCCAGTCATTTAACCCAGTCCTTTAACCCAGTCCTTTAACCCAGTCATTTAACCCAGTCATTTAACCCAGTCCTTTTACCCAGTCCTTTAACCCAGTCATTTAACCCAGTCATTTAACCCAGTCATTTAACCCAGTCCTTTAACCCAGTCCTTTAACCCAGTCATTTAACCCAGTCATTTAACCCAGTCATTTAACCCAGTCATTTAACCCAGTCATTTAACCCAGTCCTTTAACCCAGTCATTTAACCCAGTCCTTTAACCCAGTCCTTTAATCCAGTCATTTAACCCAGTCATTTAACCCAGTCCTTTAACCCAGTCATTTAACCCAGTCCTTTAACCCAGTCATTTAACCCAGTCATTTAACCCAGTCCTTTAACCCAGTCCTTTAACCCAGTCATTTAACCCAGTCCTTTAACCCAGTCCTTTAACCCAGTCCTTTAACCCAGTCATTTAACCCAGTCCTTTAACCCAGTCATTTAACCCAGTCCTTTAACCCAGTCCTTTAACCCAGTCCTTTAACCCAGTCATTTAACCCAGTCATTTAACCCAGTCCGTTAACCCAGCAGATACTGTATGTATAATGTACCTCAAAGATGATCAATTTAACTGATACCGCAGTGGGCCTGTTGACTGTTAGAACAAATAAAGCCTTGTTTCAATGGAGCCCGAGCACACTACCTCTTGTTAAACAGGCCCTGAATGTCACATTGACCGGGTGTGTTTGCCTCTGTGCACCAGTCCTCTGGCGGAGGGATACAAAAGGTCATGTAGCACCTCCAGAGTGGTAATTGCAAAGCCTTTGGGTACTATAGTTCTGCTGATCATGTGGAATGCTACGTTTTCTCACAGAAACATACACACACACCAGTATTGTGGTAGGTTATGTCAACTGAATAAAAGTTGAAACACCCTCTAGAATTATGGTAATTTACCATTTCTATTCACTCATTCTCTCACTCACCTGAAAGCCCAAAGGGCCACCTCCAAACCTCTGGCCCAGGCAATACAGTTGAAGTCGGAAGTTTACATACACTTAGGTTGGGGTCATTAAAACCTGTTTTTCAACCACTCCACAAATTTCTTGTTAACAAACTATAGTTTTGGCAAGTCGGTTAGCACATCTACTTTGTGCATGACACAAGTAATTTTTCCAATAATTGTTTACAGACATTTATTTCACTTCCAATGGGTCAGAAGTTTACATTCACTAAATTGACTGTGCCTTTAAACAGCTTGGAAAATTCCAGAAAATGATGTCATGGCTTAAGAAGCTGATTGACTCAAATGATGTCAATGAGCCTATTGGAGGTGTACCTGTGGATGAATTTCAAGGCCTACCTTCAAACTCAGTGCCTCCTGGCTTGACATCATGGGAAAATCAAAAGAAATCAGCCAAGACATCCTTGGGAGCAATTCAAACCACGTTCATCTGTACAAACAATAGTACGCAAGTATAAACACCATGGGACCACGCAGCCATGATACCGCTCAGGAAGGAGACACGTTTGGTCTCCTAGAGATTAACGTACTTTGGTGCGAAAAGTGCAACTCAATCCCAGAACAACAGCAAAGGACCTTGTGAAGATGCTGGAGGAAACGGTCCCAAAAGTATCTATATCCACAGTAAAACGAGTCCTATTTCGACAGCAAGGAAGAAGCCACTACTCCAAAACCGCCATAAAAAAAGCCAGACTACGGTTTGCAACTGCACATGGGGACAAAGATTGTACTTTTTGGAGAAATGTCCTCTGGTCTGATGAAACAAAAACAGAACTGTTTGGCCATAATGACCATCGTTATGTTTGGACGAAAAAGGGGAGGCTTGCAAGCCGAAGAATACCATCCCAACCGTGAAGCACGGGGGTGGCAGCATCATGTTGTGGGGATGCTTTGCTGCGGGAGGTACTGGTGCACTTCACAAAATAGATGGCATCATGAGGGAGGACAATTATGTGGATATATTGAAGCAACATCTCAAGACGTCAGGAAGTTCAAACTTGGTCGTAAATGGGTCTTCCAAATGGACAATGAACCCAAGCATACTTCCAAAGTTGTGGCAAAATGGTTTAAGGTCAACAAAGTCAAGGTATAGGAGTGGCCATCACAAAGCCCTGACCTCAATCCTATAGAAAATTTGTGGCCAGGATTGAAAAAGCGTGGGCGAGCAAGCAGGCCTACAAACCTGACTCCGTTACACCAGCTCTATCAGGAGGAATGGGCCAAAATTCACCCAATTTATTGTGGGAAGCTTGTGGAAGGCTACCTGAAACGTTTGACCCAAGTTAAACAATATAAAGGCAATGCTACCAAATACTAATTGAGTGTATGTAAACTTCTGACCCACTGGGAATGTGATGAAAGAAATAAAAGCTGAAATAAATCATTTTCTCTACTATTATTCTGACATTTCACATTCTTAAAATAAAGTGGTGATCCTAACTGACCAAAGACAGGGCATTTTTACTAGGATTAAATGTCAGGTATTGTGAAAAACTGAGTTTAAATGTACTTGGCTAAGGTGCATGTAAACTTCTGACTTCAACTGTATATAATGCAGTAACCACTTCCTACTACTGCAGTAACCACTTCCTACTACCTACTACTATTACCTACCTACCTAGAACAATTACTAAGGACATTTACAGTACCAGTCAAAAGTTTGGACAGACCTACTCATTCAAGGTTTTTTTTTATATATTTTTTTTTTTTTTACTATTTTCTAATAGCGAAGACATCAAAACTATGAAATAACACATGATATAGTAACCAAAATTGTTAGAACATTTTAAATATATTTTATATTTGAGATTCTTACTAGCCACCCTTTTCCTTGACAGTTTTGCACACTCTTTTCATTCTCACAACCAGCTTCATGAGGTAGTCACCTGGAATGCATATCAAGTAACAGGTGTGACTTGTCAAAAGTTCATTTGTGGAATTTCTTTGCTTCTTAATGCATTTGAGCCAATCAGTTGTGACAAGGTAGTGGGGTATACAGAAGATGGCCCTATTTGATTAAAAAAAGTCCATATTAAGGCAAGAACAGCTCAAATAAGCAAAGAGAAACGACAGTTCATCATTACTTTAAGACATTAAACTTTTAAAGTTTCTTCAAGTGCAGTCGCAAAAACCATCAAGCGCTATGATGAAACTGTCTTTCATGAGGACCGCCACAGGAAAGGAAGACCCAGAGTTACCTCTGCTGCAGAGGATAAGTTCATTAGAGTTTTGAGCCTCAGAAATTACAGCCCAAATAAATTCTTCACAGAGTTCAAGTAACAGACACATCTCAACATCAACTGTTCAGAGGAGACTGTGTGAATCAGTCCTTCATGGTCGAATTGCTGCAAAGAAACCACTACTAAAGGACACCAATAATAAGAAGAGACTTGCTTGGGCCAAGAGACAAAAGCAATGGACATTAGACCGGTGGAAACCTGTCCTTTGGTCTGATGAGTCCAAATTTGAGATTTTTGGTTCCAACCGCCATGTCTTTGTGAGACGCAGAGTAGATGAACGGATGATCTCTGCATGAGTGGTTCCCACCGTGAAGCATGGAGGAGGAGGTGTGATGGTGCTTTGCTGGTGACACTGTCTGTGATTTATTTTGAATTCAAGGCACACTTAACCAGCATGGCTACCACAGCATTCTGCAGCAATACGCCATCCCATCTGGTTTGCGCTTAGTGGGACTATCATTTGATATTCAACAAGACAATGACCCAAAACACACCTCCAGGCTGTGTAATGGCTATTTGACCAAGAAGGACAGTGATGGAGTGCTGTATCAGATGACCTGGCCTCCACAATCACCTGACCTCAACCCAATTGAGATGGTTTGGGATGCGTAGGACCGCAGAGTGAAGGAAATGCAGTCAACAAGTGCTCAGCATATGTGGGAACTGAATGTTGGAAAAGCATTCCAGGTGAAGCTGGTTGAGAGAATGCCAAGAGTGTGCAAGGCTGTCATCAAGGCAAAGGGTGGCTACTTTGAAGAATCTGGAATCTAAAATATGTTTTGATTTGTTTAACACTTTTTTGGTTACTACATGATTCCATATGTTATTTCATAGTTTTGATGTCTTCACTATTATTCTACAATGTAGAAAATAGTACAAATAAAGAAAAACTCTTGAATGAGTAGGTGTGTCCAAACTTTTGACTGGTATTGTATATGGATATGTCATGCTATATGGGGGGCAGATGTATTGTCTGATCGGAGTTCTATAGGGTCAATAGTTAGTTCAATAGGGTCAATAGTTAGTTCAATAGAGTCCCACTCACCCATTCACTCACATACAGACGCACTAGCGTTATGCTAGGTCAGGCTAACTTCTGTGGTGCCTAGGCCTCTGCTCCAGTGACAATAGATACAAATAAACACTTACCTGCATTAAGACTTGGCCTATCAGTGAGCACTTACCTCCACTGCATTGTGTCCACTGTTCTCATCCAGGTCCTGCTTGCCTGTCAATCAAAATGACACCAACATAAGAGCTGACGGAAACATGAGGCCAAAATCAATGGCGTGTGTATGTTTTTGGTTTTATTGTCCTTGTGGGGACCAGATGTCCTTACAAGGATAGTTAAACAAGGAGATTCCGGACACTTGGGGACATTTCACCGATCCCCACAAGGAAAAATACTATTTTAGGCTTAGGGGTTAGGTTTAGGGGTTTGGGGTTAAGGTTAGGTTAGGTTAGGTTAAGGGTTAGGTTTACGGTAAATAGGATTTTTAATGGGAAACAATTGTTTGGTCCCCACAAGGATTGTAAAACAAATGTGTGTGTGTGTGTGTGTGTGTGTGTGTGTGTATGAGAGCATGTGTGTCTGGAGAGTAGTATGTTTCACAGTATTGCGTGTTAGCTTAGGTTAGGTGCACAAACACATGTGTACACAGACACACACCTGACGGGGAGCCCTGTTTGCTGCGTAGCTCCAGAGTGCCATTGTT
The DNA here is from genome assembly GCF_057628025.1 of Oncorhynchus mykiss. Taxonomy (NCBI): domain Eukaryota; kingdom Metazoa; phylum Chordata; class Actinopteri; order Salmoniformes; family Salmonidae; genus Oncorhynchus; species Oncorhynchus mykiss. The sequence goes on along the minus strand of NC_143042.1, from coordinate 7,426,805 downwards.
CTTAGCTGACACTCCCTTCGAGCCCTGTTGTTTCTCCAACTCCCCTACACAGGACAGAAGACAGTCATCAGAGGGAGAGAGAGAGGGAGAGAGAGACAGACACAGCGGGAGAGGGAGAGAGTGAGAGAGAGTGTGAGAGCGAGTGAGAGAGAGTGTGAGAGAGAGTGAGAGAGAGTGTGAGAGAGAGTGAGAGAGACAGACAGACAGACAGACAGACAGACAGACAGACAGACAGACAGACAGACAGACAGACAGAGGGAGAGAGGGAGAGAGAGAGGGAGAGAGACTGCCAACACACTGACACTGACTCAACTCCAGCCACTTTAATAATGGGAATTGATGGGAAATGATGTAAATATATCACTAGCCACTTTAAACAATGCTACCTTATATAATGTTACTTACCCTACATTATTCATCTCATATGCATATGTATATACTGTACTCTATATCATTGACTGTATTCTTATGTAATACATGTATCACTAGCCACTTTAACTATGCCACTTTGTTTACATACTCATCTCATATGTATATACTGTACTCGATACCATCTACTGTATCTTGCCTATGCTGCTCTGTACCATCACTCATTAATATATCCTTATGTACATATTCTTTATCCCCTTACACTGTGTACAAGACAGTAGTTTTGGAATTGTTAGTTAGATTACTTGTTATTACTGCATTGTCGGAACTAGAAGCACAAGCATTTCGCTACACTCGCATTAACATCTGCTAACCATGTGTATGTGACAAATAAAATTTGATTTGATTTGATTTTGAGACGGAAAGAGAGCGAGACGGACAGAGAGTGTAACGAACAGAGAGTGTGTAGGGGAGGGATGGGTTGGAAGGAAAGGAAGAGAGAGGAGAGAGTAAGAGGGAGGGAGAAATGGGGTGAGGCTGAGAGAAAGAGTGGTGATAGGGAGAGAGAGGGAGAGAGCGAGGGAGGGAGGGGGACGAAAGAGGATGAGACGTACAGAGACAGAAGCACCAACAGTGACGGACAGTGAGAGAGGAATATAGACAACAACTGCAGAAGAGATAGAGAGTGAGAGGAAGATAAAGAGAGAGACAGAATGAGTGACAGGGGCACAGACAGAGGGAACAGCATGTGCAAGGGAGACAGACAGACATAGAGGGAGCCAGACAGAGTGACAGCAGCAGAGATGGAGACAGTGACAGACAGACAGACATAAAGAGAGACAGAGAGTAACAGCAGCAGAGACAGAGAGTAACAGACAGACAGACAGACAGAGAGACGGACAGAAGGACAGACAGACAGACATAAAGAGAGACAGAGAGTAACAGCAGCAGAGACAGAGAGTAACAGACAGACAGACAGACAGACAGACAGACAGACAGACAGACAGACAGACAGACAGACAGACAGACATGAAGAGAGACAGAGAGTGACAGCAGCAGAGACAGAGAGTAACAGACAGACAGACAGACAGACAGACAGACAGACAGACAGACATAAAGAGAGTCAGCAGTAGCAGTAGAGACGGAGACAGTGACAGACAAAACAGAAAAACAAGTGGGGGCGAGTCCTCTGCCTCCTCCCTAGAGTCACTCAACTCTACACGGTGTCCCAAATGGCACCTTATTCCCTATGGGGCCTTGTCTAAAGTAGTGCACTGCATAGGGAATAGGCTGCCATTTGGGGCACCGCTGTGCGGTTGATGATGATTGCCTGTCATTTCCATTGGCGACGGCTAAATGTTGCTGTGTCCCCACTGACTGCTTGGTTCTGTAATTCTGCTGCAGCTGTACTCCAGTAGGATGACTGTGCAGAATAGTTTAGTCCTTTTTCAAGTCTCTTTCCTCATGGGAAATAGTCGGGAGTGTTGTGTGTGTGTCTGTTTTTTCATGTGTGTTTGTGAGTGAGTGTGTGCATGTGTGTGTGTCTGTGAACGTGTGTGTCGGTTTTTTCATGTGTGTTTGTGAGTGTGTGTGTACATGTGTGTGTGTCTGTGAATGTGTGTGCTTCCTTGCTCCAAACTCAGGTGACCTTTTGTGTCACAGCAACATCCCCCAGCGTATCTCCAGTCCAACGGAGGAAAAAAAAGGGATGAAAAAAAAGAAATAGCTCATCCAAAATAATGTATGAATCATCCATCCCTCCATCCACACAGGAATTCCCTTTCGTTTCTCAAAGAGGAGAAATAAACAATAACAAATGGAATAGGCCACCGCAGGCTTATTTACATGAGTGCTAACAACGGGCGCCTTCGTAGAGGAGGGGAAGATGTCCACCGTGTGTGTGTGTGTATGTGTTCATGCATTGGCACTTGACTTTGTCTGAAAATGGGGGTGCAAAAGCTTTTAAAACTGTTTCTTAACACGAGGAACCCATTTTTATGAACAGAACACAACGATTTTTCTTAGGTTTTGCCACAATAACTGGTATTGAAAAGGTGTTTTAATAACTAGATTACTAATCTCCCCCCCTGAAAATCCCACCTCAAATAATTAATTGAAAGTCTGAAACTGGAGTTTTGCATTTAAATTTGGTCATTGATCATGTTCCCATAATAATAATATTACAAACATATTATTAACTTATCATTATTATCATTAAACTTGTGTACAACAACCATAGTGAGTAGGCTACATACACTGAGTGTACCAAACATTTTGCCCTCAGAACAGCCTCAATTCATCAGGGCATGGACTCTACAAGGTGTGGAAAGCATTCCACAGGGATGCTGGCCCATGTTGACTCCAATGCTTCCCACAGTTGTGTCAAGTTGGCTGGATGTCCTTTGGGTGCTGGATCGTCCTTGATACACACGGGAAACTGTTGAGCGTGAAAAACCCAGCAGCGTTGCAGACAGTGAAGGCTGCTGAGGAGAGGACGGCTCATAACAGAGACTGTAACGGCGCGAATGGAATGGCATCAAACACCTGGGAACCATGGAAACCATGTGTTTGATGTATTTGATATCATTCCACTCCAGTCATTACCATGAGCCTGCTCTCCCATATTAAGGTGCCACCAACCTCCTGTGGTTGCAGTTCATGACACACACCGGTGTTCCTGGTACCTACTACCATACCCCGTTCAAGGGCACAAATACACAATTCATGTCTCAGTTGCCTCAAAGCTTAAAAATCCTCCTTTAACTTGTCTCCCCCTTCATCTACACTGATTGAAGTGGATTTAACAGGTGACATCAATAAGGGATCATATCTTCAACCTGTCTCCTCCCCTTCATCTACTGATTGAAGTGGATTTAACAGGTGACATCAATAAGGGATCATATCTTCAACCTGTCTCCTCCCCTTCATCTACACTGATTGAAGTGGATTTAACAGGTGACATCAATAAGGGATCATATCTTCAACCTGTCTCCCCCTTCATCTACACTGATTGAAGTGGATTTAACAGGTGACATCAATAAGGGATAATATCTTCAACCTGTCTCCCCCTTCATCTACATTGATTGAAGTGGATTTAACAGGTGACATCAATAAGGGATCATATCTTCAACCTGTCTCCCCCTTCATCTACACTGATTGAAGTGGATTTAACAGGTGACATCAATAAGGGATCATATCTTCAACCTGTCTCCCCCTTCATCTACACTGATTGAAGTGGATTTAACAGGTGACATCAATAAGGGATCATATCTTCAACCTGTCTCCCCCTTCATCTACACTGACTGAAGTGGATTTAACAGGTGACATCAATAAGGGATCATATCTTCAACCTGTCTCCCCCTTCATCTACACTGATTGAAGTGGATTTAACAGGTGACATCAATAAGGGATCATAGCTTTAACCTGTCTCCTCCCCTTCATCTACACTGATTGAAGTGGATTTAACAGGTGACATCAATAAGGGATCATATCTTCAACCTGTCTCCCCCTTCATCTACACTGATTGAAGTGGATTTAACAGGTGACATCAATAAGGGATCATATCTTTAACCTGTCTCCCCCTTCATCTACACTGATTGAAGTGGATTTAACAGGTGACATCAATAAGGGATCATATCTTTAACCTGTCTCCCCCTTCATCTACACTGATTGAAGTGGATTTAACAGGTGACATCAATAAGGGATCATATCTTCAACCTGTCTCCCCCCTTCATCTACACTGATTGAAGTGGATTTAACAGGTGACATCAATAAGGGATCATATCTTCAACCTGTCTCCCCCTTCATCTACACTGATTGAAGTGGATTTAACAGGTGACATCAATAAGGGATCATATCTTCAACCTGTCTCCTCCCCTTCATCTACACTGATTGAAGTGGATTTAACAGGTGACATCAATAAGGGATCATATCTTCAACCTATCTCCTCCCCTTCATCTACACTGATTGAAGTGGATTTAACAGGTGACATCAATAAGGGATCATATCTTCAACCTATCTCCTCCCCTTCATCTACACTGATTGAAGTGGATTTAACAAGGGACATCAATAAGGGATCATATCTTCAACCTGTCTCCTCCCCTTCATCTACACTGATTGAAGTGGATTTAACAGGTGACATCAATAAGGGATCATATCTTCAACCTGTCTCCCCCTTCATCTACACTGATTGAAGTGGATTTAACAGGTGACATCAATAAGGGATCATATCTTCAACCTGTCTCCCCCTTCATCTACACTGATTGAAGTGGATTTAACAGGTGACATCAATAAGGGATCATATCTTCAACCTGTCTCCCCCTTCATCTACACTGATTGAAGTGGATTTAACAGGTGACATCAATAAGGGATCATATCTTCAACCTGTCTCCCCCTTCATCTACACTGATTGAAGTGGATTTAACAGGTGACATCAATAAGGGATCATATCTTCAACCTGTCTCCCCCTTCATCTACACTGATTGAAGTGGATTTAACAGGTGACATCAATAAGGGATCATATCTTCAACCTGTCTCCCCCTTCATCTACACTGATTGAAGTGGATTTAACAGGTGACATCAATAAGGGATCATATCTTCAACCTGTCTCCCCCTTCATCTACACTGATTGAAGTGGATTTAACAGGTGACATCAATAAGGGATCATATCTTCAACCTGTCTCCCCCTTCATCTACACTGATTTAAGTGGATTTAACAGGTGACATCAATAAGGGATCATATCTTCAACCTGTCTCCTCCCCTTCATCTACACTGATTGAAGTGGATTTAACAGGTGACATCAATAAGGGATCATAGCTTTAACCTGTCTCCCCCTTCATCTACACTGATTGAAGTGGATTTAACAGGTGACATCAATAAGGGATCATATCTTCAACCTGTCTCCTCCCCTTCATCTACACTGATTGAAGTGGATTTAACAGGTGACATCAATAAGGGATCATATCTTCAACCTGTCTCCTCCCCTTCATCTACACTGATTGAAGTGGATTTAACAGGTGACATCAATAAGGGATCATATCTTCAACCTGTCTCCCCCTTCATCTACACTGATTGAAGGGGATTTAACAGGTGACATCAATAAGGGATCATATCTTCAACCTGTCTCCCCCTTCATCTACACTGATTGAAGTGGATTTAACAGGTGACATCAATAAGGGATCATATATTCAACCTGTCTCCCCCTTCATCTACACTGATTGAAGTGGATTTAACAGGTGACATCAATAAGGGATCATATCTTTAACCTGTCTCCCCCTTCATCTACACTGATTGAAGTGGATTTAATAAGGGACATCAATAAGGGATCATATCTTCAACCTGTCTCCCCCATCATCTACACTGATTGAAGTGGATTTAACAGGTGACATCAATAAGGGATCATATCTTCAACCTGTCTCCCCCTTCATCTACACTGATTGAAGTGGATTTAACAGGTGACATCAATAAGGGATCATATCTTCAACCTGTCTCCCCCATCATCTACACTGATTGAAGTGGATTTAACAGGTGACATCAATAAGGGATCATATCTTCAACCTGTCTCCTCCCCTTCATCTACACTGATTGAAGTGGATTTAACAGGGGACATCAATAAGGGATCACAGCTTTTTGCCTTTTCATTTTATACACCAGTGGTGCAACTAGTGCTTTCTTTCCACACTGAACCAAAACAGGGGCGACTGTGAAGCAAAACTCTCAAACCAAAAACATGAATCTTGTGGAGACAGGGGTGAAAAATGCAATCTGTTCATTATTATATCAGGTGCCTGTGTGTGTATGTATGTGTGTGCACATGCGCACATGTGCATGCATCCTGTGCTAGTGTGTACGCATGTGTGACTTCCCTAAAGCAAACAGACAAACTAGCAAACACACACACACAAGCACTAGCACACACACACACACAAACACCACTCTTCTCCACATCCCTTCTCCCTGGCTGCTTTCAGGAGAGCTGCCCTCTCCTTTGTTCTTGTTTTGTCCAGAGTGTTTGGCTGCTCTGTAGCAGAGAACACTAACAAAAGGTCAGTGGCCAGGGTCTCTGTCAGGAATCAGACTGGGAGACAAACACATACATGCCAACCCTGTCCAACTTTTTAGAGTACCAGACGCGCTCAGCAAATTGGAGATTCAACTGGCAGGCATAGCACATGCCGAAATGGGGTCCCCCCACGCTCGTGCACGCGCTGTTTGTGAGTCTGATTGCAATTATAGAATTGTACCAAATCAAGTCCATACAAGGTTGGAATACTTTCTTTCCTGACAGCATCCCATGTACACACATGGTAAACGTCACTAACAAGATGGAGATACAGTGCCTTGCGAAAGTATTCGGCCCCCTTGAACTTTGCGACCTTCTGCCACATTTCAGGCTTCAAACATAAAGATATAAAACTGTATTTTTTTGTGAAGAATCAACAACAAGTGGGACACAATCATGAAGTGGAACGACATTTATTGGATTTCTCAAACTTTTTTAACAAATCAAAAACTGAAAAATTGGGCGTGCAAAATTATTCAGCCCCCTTAAGTTAATACTTTGTAGCGCCACCTTTTGCTGCGATTACAGCTGTAAGTCGCTTGGGGTATGTCTCTATCAGTTTTGCACATCGAGAGACTGACATTTTTTCCCATTCCTCCTTGCAAAACAGCTCGAGCTCAGTGAGGTTGGATGGAGAGCATTTGTGAACAGCAGTTTTCAGTTCTTTCCACAGATTCTCGATTGGATTCAGGTCTGGACTTTGACTTGGCCATTCTAACACCTGGATATGTTTATTTTTGAACCATTCCATTGTAGATTTTGCTTTATGTTTTGGATCATTGTCTTGTTGGAAGACAAATATCCGTCCCAGTCTCAGGTCTTTTGCAGACTCCATCAGGTTTTCTTCCAGAATGGTCCTGTATTTGGCTCCATCCATCTTCCCATCAATTGTAACCATCTTCCCTGTCCCTGCTGAAGAAAAGCAGGCCCAAACCATGATGCTGCCACCACCATGTTTGACAGTGGGGATGGTGTGTTCAGGGTGATGAGCTGTGTTGCTTTTACGCCAAACATAACATCTTGCATTGTTGCCAAAAAAGTTAAATTTTGGTTTCATCTGACCAGAGCACCTTCTTCCACATGTTTGGTGTGTCTCCCAGGTGGCTTGTGGCAAACTTTAAATGACACTTTTTATGGATATCTTTAAGAAATGGCTTTCTTCTTGCCACTCTTCCATAAAGGCCAGATTTGTGCAATATACGACTGATTGTTGTCATATGGACAGAGTCTCCCACCTCAGCTGTAGATCTCTGCAGTTCATCCAGAGTGATCATTGGCCTCTTGGCTGCATCTCTGATCAGTCTTCTCCTTGGATGAGCTGAAAGTTTAGAGGGACGGCCAGGTCTTGGTAGATTTGCAGTGGTCTGATACTCCTTCCATTTCAATATTATCGCTTGCACAGTGCTCCTTGGGATGTTTAAAGCTTGGGAAATCTTTTTGTATCCAAATCCGGCTTTAAACTTCTTCACAACAGTATCTCGGACCTGCCTGGTGTGTTCCTTGTTCTTCATGATGCTCTCTGCGCTTTTGACGGACCTCTGAGACTATCACAGTGCAGGTGCATTTATACGGAGAATTGATTACACACAGGTGGATTGTATTTATCATCATTAGTCATTTAGGTCAACATTGGATCATTCAGAGATCCTCACTGAACTTCTGGAGAGAGTTTGCTGCACTGAAAGTAAAGGGGCTGAATAATTTTTCAGTTTTTGATTTGTTAAAAAAGTTTGAAATATCCAATAAATGTCGTTCCACTTCATGATTGTGTCCCACTTGTTGTTGATTCTTCACAAAACAATACAGTTTTATATCTTTATGTTTGAAGCCTGAAATGTGGCAAAAGGTCGCAAAGTTCAAGGGGACCGAATACTTTCGCAAGGCACTGTAGAAAGAACACACAAAGTTATTTGTTTAGATACAAAATGTACAAACGTCTTATCCGTTTAAAAAAGCTGCTCTGTCTGTTTCTTTCAGTCTCCTCACTCTCATCGTCTGACATTGCTTTACTGACTGGCTGCAACAACAATGATTTACTAAATTAGCTGCTATTTTGTTTGGGACCTATGCTTACTTGTTTTTCATGAGCACAGTGCTTAGACAAACATAATGGATCACACCTGGTTCAGTTCACTCCTCTGAAAAGGTGTTTACAAATTAGAAATAAAAGTACAGAACATATCAAATAAATATATGTTTTGTGGAATTAGCACAGATGGTCAGTATGTTTATTCCATTTCCTGTGGAGATAATTATCTATAATGTTTTTCTTAGCACTTGACCCCAAGTTTAGTCTCTATAGTAGAGGAACGCTTGTCACCTCTCAAACAGGGCCCGCTCACAAGTATTGGCTTTTTAGACACGGTTCCTAATCAACTCTAAAAGCAAAATCATTTTGAAAACATAAAAACAAAAACAAATGATCGCATCGACACAGAGCGCAAATTGGCTACACAAAGCGTAACTAGGCTACCGCCAAGGGAATCTGACCGCTGTTCGCTAGAAGAGTCCGGTGTTTCAGCCGATGTAAAGGTGCCTATGGTATTTCTTTGCAGCGCATACATCATTTCAGATTTTGGAAATTGATAAAATCTCAAATCTAGTGCAAAGGCATTTTAGAAGCATGGCCTCTATAGCTGATACCAGACACTCATTCTTCATCGCGCAGTCTTCTAAAATCCCAACTCCATTTAATGCCAAGATGGTTATATTTATTTTTGATTATACTTTTGTAATGCTTTTTGTGACGTGGATCATAGTTACAGTCTATCAGGTTGCGTGATTATCGTAATGTTACGTGGAAAAAAACAACTAATGGGACGCATAATAAAATATCACACTCGCACAAATGAGACCAGTTATTTTTCGTATTTGCATTTAATTTATTTCACTAGCAAATGCGAGTGAACTGCTGGCACTTTAGAGACCACTGAATGTCCATCTTCTTAGCTTGAAACAATTAGTGTTTACCTTTCCACAGCACACAGAGTCGAAAATAGATGTGTCAATGTGTTCACGTACAGCTGACAGTTGGCAAACTCAGCATGAAAACAAACAGGAGGGGCAGACACCGGGTAGCTACGTCGAATAATGATGTATTCATCTCCATGTCCGTTGACACAAACTCCGTACATGTCTGTGTGTTGCAGCTCGAGAATCGGGATGTTAGATTTACTCAGTATAATTATTTTTTATTAAAATGTAAAACAAATAAAACATAAAAAATAAGCCCCTATTCATTTCTGCGTACTTTTAACTCGGATCTCGTACCTGCGTACATGGACAGAGAATTGCGTAGTTGGTACGCAAAATGCGTGCATGTTGGTAGGTCTGCAAACAACAAGGTGCCTGCCTGGCTAGAACCAGCACCTCCCCTGGACATAGGCTCAATTCGAAATAGTCTCCTAGTCCGCACCCCAAGGCAGATCTGAAAGTATAAGATGTTTGAATGATAGAGGAAGGGCTCTCTGATAGGGGTATCCAATATTACGAAACTTCCCCTTAGCCTATCTAATCGTTTCAGATCTTGAAAAGTGCCTAGGGGTAGGGGTTGATTTGTGAATCAGTAGCCTGTTTAAAAAGTCTGTGTGCCCTGTATGGCTGTTTTTCTCTCTTTAGTATTGGTCAGTAAGCCCCAACAGCACGGTTTCTTCCTGATCGCTCCTCTCTTTTGGACCCCAGGCCTCTAGCTTCTCCTTGTTAATGTGTTCAACCTTTAAATCTGTGCTGCAGCGGGGACTTGTTTCTCTGTACTTATCCTCTCACAGAGTATCAAGGCACTGTCAGACAGGCAAGGCAGGGAAACCTCCAGGGTTAATCCCAGGGTAAGGCTGATAAGAAATCAACGCTGCCCAGGGAGATGCTGATGATACGACAACACACATACTGTACATGCATGCATGAGCGCGCACGCGCTCGCACACACACATGCACAGGTAGCAGACTGTATTGCCACCCTGATTTGCTATATCTTTAACCAAAGCCTAAAGGAGTGTGTGTTTCCACAGGCGTGGGAGGAAGCTAAAGTAATTCCACTGCCTGAAAATAGTAAAGCACCCTTTGGTGGCTCTAACAGGAAAGAATTAGCAAAGCTGCAGCTGGCTCAAAACAGAGCAGCATGCCTTGCACATCCAGAACTAACATCAACAATATGCATGCTAGTATTTCCTGGTTGAGGGTTTATAAGAGATTACTGTTTCTCTTGTTTCTATGAGAAATATTACTGTGGTGGAAATTCCAGATTGTCTGCATAATCAAATAACATTTAGCTCAGACACACATACATACCCCACAAGACATGTCACCAGGGGTCTCTTCACAGTCCCCAAGACATTCCACCAGGGGTCTCTTCACAGTCCCCAAGACATTCCACCAGGGGTCTCTTCACAGTCTCCAAGACATGCCACCAGGGGTCTCTTCACAGTCCCCAAGACATGCCACCAGGGGTCTCTTCACAGTCCCCAAGACATTCCACCAGGGGTCTCTTCACAGTCTCCAAGACATGCCACCAGGGGTCTCTTCACAGTCCCCGAGACATGCCACCAGGGGTCTCTTCACAGTCCCCGAGACATGCCACCAGGGGTCTCTTCACAGTCCCCAAGACATTCCACCAGGGGTCTCTTCACAGTCTCCAAGACATGCCACCAGGGGTCTCTTCACAGTCCCCGAGACATGCCACCAGGGGTCTCTTCACAGTCCCCGAGACATGCCACCAGGGGTCTCTTCACAGTCCCCTAGACATTCCACCAGGGGTCTCTTCACAGTCCCCGAGACATTCCACCAGGGGTCTCTTCACAGTCCCATAGACATGCCACCAGGGGTCTCTTCACAGTCCCCAAGACATGTCACCAGGGGTCTCTTCAGAGCCCACAAGACATTCCACCAGCACTCTTTTCACAGTCCCGAAGACATGTCACCAGGGGTCTCTTCACAGTCCCCAAGTCCAAAACAAATTCACGGCAACATACAGTATTATACAGAGCCATGATCACATGGAACTATCTTCCATATCCATTTACTCAGCAAACAGCAAAATAACCCTTAAACAACATCTCATGGAACAGAGGGGACTGTGAGGGGACACACACACACAGAGACAATTTTAGTTGTGTTGCTTGTATATGGTTGTATTTTAAATGTGTGTGACTTTCCTTGTCTATCAGTGAATCAGTGTCATGTTTATAGTGTTTTTGTAGAACCCAGGAAGAGTAGCTGCTGCTTCTGCTAAAGATAATGGGGATCCTTATAACCAAATAATAAACAATTAAACACAAACATGCACACACACTCAGGCAGACATGCACACACACTCAGGCAGACATGCACACACACTCAGGTAGACATGCACACACACTCAGGTAGACATGCACACACACTCAGGCAGACATGCACACACACTCAGGCAGACATGCACACACACTCAGGCAGACATGCACACACACTCAGGCAGACATGCACACACACTCAGGCAGACATGCACACACACTCAGGCAGACATGCACACACACTCAGGCAGACATGCACACACACTCAGGCAGACATGCACACACACTCAGGCAGACATGCACACACACACTCAGGCAGACATGCACACACACTCATGCAGACATGCACACACACTCAGGCAAACACATACACACAGACACACACGCACAGTCCCCTAGGCAGAATAGAAACACAACCGTTCCCTGACTCTTGTTTTTCAGAAACGCATCAGAACAGAGTGTATGATCTCAGTATTGGGAGCATAAATAATTGTATCTTTGGTGTAGTCATTGATGTTAGAGATACAATCATGTAATTTGTATGGGTGCTAGGAGGAATATGAGCATGAACACAGTTTGGTTATGTAATGACATCAACGTATACAAAGACATGCTCACACAGACACATGCATGTAGACACAGACACATGCACACGTAGACAGACAGATAGACTGTTGACATCTTCCTCTCCCCATTGTTAGCACTTATGTAAATAATCCTGCGGCACCCTGATTCCATTTTAGTTTTCTCCTTTTTGAGAAATGAAAGAGAATCTCTGTGCGGATGGAGGGATGGATGATTCATACATTATTTTGCATGAGCTGTTTCTTTTTCCCCCTTTCCCTCTTCACCTGAGTTTGGAGCAACGGAGCACACACACACATACACACACACACACACACCTCATCCACAGTACTCACATTCAATGCGTATCTGTTCCATCTCTGACACCTCAGCAATGGACTCCTTCAGATCTTCTAGAAACTTGAGCAGCTCCTCGGCGCTCTGAGCACAGAAGTTGAGCACCTGCTTCTTGTCTGAGCCGAAGGGTGAGATGATGGTGATGCCATGGGGGTAGTCTGAGGAGGAGAGATGAGAAGGAGATCACTTTTTTTTTACATAATAGTGTTGGCTAATAAGAAGGATGAAAGGATATCGCCAAATGTCTTCCTCATATCGATATCCAATGATATTGGTGCCCACCACTAATAGTTACAGTACATATTGCAATAGACCCAGATTGGCTAAAGGCATTTGTACCAAAACGTTGGTCAAATAGATCCATGAACTAGTTTGTGGACTATTCAGGGATGTAACTGTACTGGAGTTTCTTTTCACAATAACAAGTATTATGGTTTCAATCACTAAACAGAGATGAGTTCCCCCAAAGCAAAATAAAGGCTTGATCCATCACAGCCAGGTAACTAAAGAATGAACAATTTTCTCACATCTTCAACTGACACAGTAGCAACAAAAAATATCAGAATGCTTTTTTCTCCTTCCCCAAAGAAGGGAATGAGGCAAAAGAGCCAATAAATTCATTGGGGAAATGAGATTAGTCGCGACTGTTTTCTGTTTTCATTTCTCACTATCCGTGCTCCGGCGCGCCTCGCTCTCCCCTTCGCTCTTTTAAATGGCACTTTGACGATGGAGGCACTGCATCTTTCATGCCCGAGGCGTGAAGAAAATAATATCCCTGTATGATAGATTTCATATGAAAATATCACCTGCCTGGCTGAATGCAGAGTGGTGGGAGGATCAGGAGGAGAAACTAGATAGGGGGCCACATCCAAACTCCCCCTTTTCCAATAACCCCACGCGACCGGGTCTGATTCCATTATCAAAACACACATTTCTTCTCCCTGCCAAATCCCCGTGACTATAACTCAACCCTTCTGGGCTGGCTGGCTTTCAATTGCACAACCTGTTAGGTTTTGATGCTGATACATTCCATACAAATATGTTGGTTTGACAGTTACTGTATGCATGCATGTATGTATTATGTATGCATGTATGTAAAAATGTGCTTAACAAGTCACATAATAAATTGCATGGACTCAATAATAGTGTACAATAATAGTGTTTAACGTGATTTTTGAATGACTCAGCTGAGCAGTGAATTTCAAACACAGATTCAACCACAAAGATCAGGAAGGGTTTCCAATGGCTCGCAAAGAAGGGGACCTATTGAAGTTCTTAATTACACTTTGGGTGGTGTATTAATACACCCAGTCACTACAAAGATACAGGCGTCCTTCCTAACTCAGATGTCGGAGTGGAAGGAAACCATTCAGAGGCCAATGGTGACTTTAAAACAGTTACCTCCAAAATACTAACCTAAATGACAGAGTGAAAAGAAGGAAGCCTGTACAGAATAAAAATATTGAAAAACATGCATCCTGTTTGCAATAAGGCACTAAAGTAAAACTGCAAAAAAAAATGTGACAAATAACTGTACTTTATGTCCGTTATATTTGCTGCAAATCCGACACATCACCGAGTACCTCTTCACATTTTCAAGCATGGTAGTGTCTGCATCATGTTATGGGTATGCTTGTCATCGGCAAGGGAGTTTTTTTTTATATAGAAAGAGAAACGGAATAGAGCTAAGCACAGGCAAAATCCTAGACCTGGTTCAGTCTGATTTCTAAAAGACACTGGGAGACAAATCCACCTTTCAGCAGGACAGTAACCTGAAACTCAAGGCCAAATATACACTGGAGTTGCTTAACATCGCGATATTGAATGTTCCTGAGTGGCCTAGTTACAGTATTGACTTAAATCGTCTTGAAAATCTATGGCAATACCTGAAAATGGTTGTCTAGCGATGATCAACAACCAATTTGACAGCGCTCGAAGCATTTTGAAAAGTATAATGGGCAAATGTTGTACAATGCAGGTGTGCAGAACTCATAGACTTACCCAGAAGGTCTCACAGCTGTAAACGCTGCCAAAGGGGATTCTAACATGTATTGACTCATGGCAGTAAATAATTATGTAAATTAGATGTTTTTGTATATCATTTTCTATACATTTGCAAAAATGTCTAAAAACATGTTTTCACTTTGTCAATATGGGGTATTGTGTGTCGATGGATGGATGCTGTAACACAACAAAATGTGGAATAAGTCAAGGGGTAGGAATACTTTCTGAAGGTACTGTATATACACATGTATGTATGTGACCCATGTGAGAATCAAACCCATAACCTTGGGGTTGGCTACGTAATATGTTAGTTTAGTAGAGTCTTTTTATCCAAATAAATGGAGTTATGTATGATGTGCTTAAATCAAGGCTAACACAATGTATTCTGGGTAATCTATGTGACTGGGGTTGCTAGCACCATTTATCTGCTTCATTCCCTTTTGCTGTTTTCACTACATTCTCCCTCTCTCTCCCTCCCACCGTTTATATCCCTCCTCTCTTTGCTGCTTTCCTATTCTATGATAGTGGTGTAAATGTCTCAAAAAGGGATGTACTTTGAAGGATCTACTTGCAGATCAAGATAACATATTTCTGCACGGCTTACTGCTTGTTTCACTTTGAGTTGCCATGGCAACATCGGTTAAGAAAAAGTTTTCTTCCCTCACTGTCTCATTCTCCCAGTCTCTCTCTCTCTCTCCCAGTCTCTCTCTCTCCCTCCCAGTCTCTCTCTCTCTCCCTCTCCCAGTATCTCTCTCTCTCTGTCTCTTTCTCTCTCTCTCTCTCTCTCCCAGTCTCTCTCTCTCTCCCAGTCTCGCTCTCTCTCCCAGTCTCGCTCTCTCTCTCCCAGTCTCTCTCTCTCTCTCTCCCAGTCTCTCTCTCCCAGTCGCTCCCAGTCTCTCTCTCTCCCAGTCTCTCTCTCTCTCCTTTGGAGGGTGAGTAGTGATGCTGGTGTTAGGTGACTTACACTCGTTCTCAAACAGTGTGAAGTGCATGCCCAGGAGGCCCAGGGCTTTACAGAAGGTGTAGGCTGCTGAACTCTTCTTCTTCGGACACAGCTTCAGGATCTGAGGGTAAAAAGACACTAGGTGAGACAACCACATATCACACTCAATAAAGGAAAGACGGAGATGTCAATCAGAACATCAAAATAAGAACCTATTCAGGATGTCTTCTGTTCCCCTTTAAAAACATATTAGTGTGGTTTTATGGACACAGATCAATCCTAATCCTGGACTTAAAAGGCTTTTTTAAAAAAAAAATTTTTAACAAGGCTAATCTGAAAACAAGACTCCCTAAATTTTATCAGCATATCGATTGCGCAACCAGGGGTGGAAAGACCTTGGATCATTGTTACTCTAACTTCCGCGACGCATATAAGGCCCTGCCCCGCCCCCCTTTCGGAAAAGCTGACCACGACTCCATTTTGTTGATCCCTGCCTACAGACAGAAACTAAAACAAGAGGCTCCCACGCTGAGGTCTGTCCAACGCTGGTCCGACCAAGCTGACTCCACACTCCAAGACTGCTTCCACCACGTGGACTGGGACATGTTTCGTATTGCGTCAGACAACAACATTGACGAATACGCTGATTCGGTGTGTGAGTTCATTAGAACGTGCGTTGAAGATGTCGTTCCCATAGCAACGATTAAAACATTCCCTAACCAGAAACCGTGGATTGATGGCAGCATTCGCGTGAAACTGAAAGCGCGAACCACTGCTTTTAATCAGGGGAAGGTGTCTGGTAACATGACCGAATACAAACAGTGCAGCTATTCCCTCCGCAAGGCTATCAAACAAGCTAAGCGTCAGTACAGAGACAAAGTAGAATCTCAATTCAACGGCTCAGACACAAGAGGCATGTGGCAGGGTCTACAGTCAATCACGGACTACAGGAAGAAATCCAGCCCAGTCACGGACCAGGATGTCCTGCTCCCAGGCAGACTAAACAACTTTTTTGCCCGCTTTGAGGACAATACAGTGCCACTGACACGGCCGGCAACGAAAACATGCGGTCTCTCCTTCACTGCAGCCGAGGTGAGTAAGACATTTAAACGTGTTAACCCTCGCAAGGCTGCAGGCCCAGACGGCATCCCCAGCCGCGCCCTCAGAGCATGCGCAGACCAGCTGGCCGGTGTGTTTACGGACATATTCAATCAATCCCTATACCAGTCTGCTGTTCCCACATGCTTCAAGAGGGCCACCATTGTTCCTGTTCCCAAGAAAGCTAAGGTAACTGAGCTAAACGACTACCGCCCCGTAGCACTCACTTCCGTCATCATGAAGTGCTTTGAGAGACTAGTCAAGGACCATATCACCTCCACCCTACCTGACACCCTAGACCCACTCCAATTTGCTTACCGCCCAAATAGGTCCACAGACGATGCAATCTCAACCACAGTGCACACCGCCCTAACCCATCTGGACAAGAGGAATACCTATGTGAGAATGCTGTTCATTGACTACAGCTCGGCATTCAACACCATAGTACCCTCCAAGCTCGTCATCAAGCTCGAGACCCTGGGTCTCGACCCCGCCCTGTGCAACTGGGTACTGGACTTCCTGACGGGCCGCCCCCAGGTGGTGAGGGTAGGCAACAACATCTCCTCCCCGCTGATCCTCAACACTGGGGCCCCACAAGGGTGCGTTCTGAGCCCTCTCCTGTACTCCCTGTTCACCCACGACTGCGTGGCCACGCACGCCTCCAACTCAATCATCAAGTTTGCGGACGACACAACAGTGGTAGGCTTGATTACCAACAACGACGAGACGGCCTACAGGGAGGAGGTGAGGGCCCTCGGAGTGTGGTGTCAGGAAAATAACCTCACACTCAACGTCAACAAAACTAAGGAGATGATTGTGGACTTCAGGAAACAGCAGAGGGAACACCCCCCTATCCACATCGATGGAACAGTAGTGGAGAGGGTAGCAAGTTTTAAGTTCCTCGGCATACACATCACAGACAAACTGAATTGGTCCACTCACACAGACAGCATTGTGAAGAAGGCGCAGCAGCGCCTCTTCAACCTCAGGAGGCTGAAGAAATTTGGCTTGTCACCAAAAGCACTCACAAACTTCTACAGATGCACAATCGAGAGCATCCTGGTGGGCTGTATCACCGCCTGGTACGGCAACTGCTCCGCCCTCAACCGTAAGGCTCTCCAGAGGGTGGTGAGGTCTGCACAACGCATCACCGGGGGCAAACTACCTGCCCTCCAGGACACCTACACCACCCGATGTCACAGGAAGGCCATAAAGATCATCAAGGACATCAACCACCCGAGCCACTGCCTGTTCACCCCGCTATCATCCAGAAGGCGAGGTCAGTACAGGTGCATCAAAGCTGGGACCGAGAGACTGAAAAACAGCTTCTATCTCAAGGCCATCAGACTGTTAAACAGCCACCACTAACATTGAGTGGCTGCTGCCAACACACTGACACTGACTCAACTCCAGCCACTTTAATAATGGGAATTGATGGGAAATTATGTAAATATATCACTAGCCACTTTAAACAATGCTACCTTATATAATGTTACTTACCCTACATTATTCATCTCATATGCATACGTATATACTGTACTCTATATCATCGACTGTATCCTTATGTAATACATGTATCACTAGCCACTTTAAACTATGCCACTTTGTTTACATACTCATCTCATTTGTACATACTGTACTCGATACCATCTACTGTATCTTGCCTATGCTGCTCTGTACCATCACTCATTCATATATCCTTATGTACATATTCTTTATCCCCTTACACTGTGTACAAGACAGTAGTTTTGGAATTGTTAGTTAGATTACTTGTTGGTTATTACTGCATTGTCGGAACTAGAAGCACAAGCATTTCGCTACACTCGCATTAACATCTGCTAACCATGTGTATGTGACAAATAAAATTTGATTTGATTTGATTTGATTTGATTTTTCAATTGAGATTCTGCATTGAGCTTGCTTTTTATTCCAGGACTAACTGTGACTGGAAAGCAGCCCTAAAGAGCATAACAAACATAGGTAGCTTAGAGTTTAGAGAAGTCGCCTAAAGAATGTGGGCAAGCCCCATCCATCACCCTTGTGCCCTTGAGCAAGACACTTATCCTCTTATCCTGTTGTGGGAGCAGAGTAAACCGTGTTTCCATTGTAACAGATGGGCAGCAATTATTATTCTCTTCTATTATTGTCAAAGCCTTTCTCTTCAATCTCAGTCAGCACTGCAGGTGTTATTGTCAGCTTAGGGTTGGGTTTAGGTGATGGTTGGGGTAAGGTTTTAAGCCTTGCTTTCAACAGGCTTTGAAATTTGCTTCACATTGGTGTTTCCTGTTCAAGGCACTGGAGAAAAAGCCATTCAAGTCTCAATGTGACCTCCGTGTTAAAATAAAGAATAAAAAATCCATCATCGGTCAGAGAGGATCAACACAGCATATTCATATCATCCTACTAATAACCTGCAGAGAGACAATTTACACAGTATAGCTTTCTCTCTGTGACAAATCCTGTTTCCAGTGAATGTGACATAACAGCACTGCAACTTTTTATATTTTTTCAAGGATGTGTTTGTGAGTGTGTGGGGGAAAACAGCTATGCCTTATGGGTAGAGATATAATGAGGGAAATAATGAGAGAGCGAGAGAGAGCGAGAGAGAGAGAGAGCGAGAGAGAGCGAGAGAGAGCGAGAGAGAGCGAGAGAGAGCGAGAGAGAGCGAGCGAGCGAGCGAGAGAGAGAGAGAGAGAGCGAGAGCGAGAGAGAGAGAGAGAGAGAGAGGGGGGGAGCTCTCATACAGTATAGAAACACCACAGATAGAGAAAGATGAGAGTATCTCCTCAGTGCTGATACTGCAGGGCCTTTTTGGTAAGCCGCCATATTAAACCCATACATCACCGTGACACATCCACCACTGCAGACGAGAGTGTTGGAACCTCAAGGATGATGATTAACTCGTAAAGAAGAACACCCTGACAATTCATTTCACACAGTAAAATAAATATGAAAATTGCAAACATATCACAGACCCTACCCTCTGAGCAGTCGTGAGAAACAAGGTCTCGCAGGAACCCGCCCTCTTAATTACGTGTAATTGCGTAAACCTCGAGAGTGCGTCCTCATTTTTTTTCACACTTACAAAATGAGGTTCAGCGATTGAAGTAATTATGACATTCTCTTTGTGCCGAATCAACAGTTTTCCGCCAAGACGTCGCAAGAGGATTTTTGTCTGGCCCGGCAAAGAATAAGCATTTTCAAAACTCCCCTCCTCCCTTCGGGGCACAATTACTTTTGGACGGCAGCGCAGGCAGCAGAGAAACACTTTCATTTTTATTTTCTCTCCTCCAGTTTTTGTTCGAGACAGATTAAGATGAGAACCAGTGGAATTATGGGAGTAGTTTAATACTTCACATAGATAACATTTGGAGTTGCCCTAATGGTTTTATTAACTATAACAGACATTTAATCTATGATTAACTCCGAGGCCCATTCGATGTGACTTTGACCAAATGAATGACTGAAGCTTGGACTTCATTACTGACCCCGGTAGTTATTTTCTTTCTCTAGGCTTGAGTGTATAAGTTCACTGCGGACTCCGTTTAACCTACTGTACCATCTATTATTTAAGAAATGAGTCATGAAACAAAATAGAAACTAGGGACGTAGTCTTCAGAAAATGATTCCCTGTGAGAGACTTCCTGGGAATTACATGCCTGGAATATGTGTGGCAGGAAATACAAGCTGCTTTATATGACTGTGACCACACTTCACGAGTCAACTACAACCAAGTTGATAGTGAGTTCATCTCTGTATAGTTTGGAAATGTTACTACTTTAGGTCAGGTGACACCACACTTCCCAAAAGCAATTGTGGCGCAAATCAATTAAATCCAAACACGTAGACATTTGCAGTACTACAATCCCATAACAATGTCCCCCTATAATCCTCAGAGGGGTGTAGTAAGTTGATCATCCCTTTTGAAGACAATACTATATTTCCCACAATCCTTTGCAGAGTCAGTCCGGTGTCAGGGAGTCTTACCACGATAAGGTCATTGAAGAGGAAGACTTCTCTCTGGTGGGCTGCCTGTTTCTGGGCCTTGTTGACGTCCGTCACCTCAAACAGACGGCTACAGCACACCAATCTTCTGTGGGGAACAGACAGAACCTACAGAGAAATAGAGAGCGAGAGATTGATTTTAGAACAAACTTTATTGGTACAATCCAACGTATTTACATAGCTAATTCAACGCCAATTCAAAAATACAATACTCTGAAGAGAGAGAGAAAGATAAAAACTTGTTTTGCAGAAAAAGTTTAAGGAAAAGTGGTGATATCACTCCATTTTTCATTGGCTTCTTCCAAGATCTCACAGATGCACAATGATGCGCTACCTTGTTCTACTGTAGGCTGCAACAGAATTACACCGCTGAGCTATCACTCTCCTGTCAATAACTGCCTCCCTAAATCCAATGGATTCTGCTACATAAGGTGTTATTGATGAATTCTGCTCAGGCACAGATTGGACGGTTATGCCCGTTAAAAATGACCATGAAGCCTGCTTCTTAGAACGCTTCACATTTTCAGAGATGAAAGATAGGAGAGAATGGACAGACAGAGAACAGAAAGGAGGGATAAACTGATGCCGTTGGCGAGCCAAAGCAGGGGGAGAGAGGGAGGGGGAGCGAGAGAGACAAAAAGAGAGAGAGAAAGAGGGAGAGAGAGAAAGAAAGAAAGAGAGAGAGAGAGAGAGAGAGAGAGAGCGATGAAAGGTGGAAAGCGAGTGTTGTTGATTAAAGGTGTCTTGGCCATGGCCCATCGATCTCTCTGTGCTCCATTGACACCCTTAAAGAGAGGCTCTGATCTTTTAGCCTGCAAGGGGTTTTCTAAAGTACACTAAACCTCACAGACAAGTTCAAGGTTTTCCTCTTTTTCCCTCTTCGTCTCACACTTGGCTATAGTTACCTCTTCCCCCTCTCATTCTCTTTCTCCCCCTCTCTTGCTCTCTCATTCTCTTTTCTCTTATAGTGGAAGAAAAAATCTAGCAACACAATAAATAGAGAGTGATGAACTGAAACGGTGAGTGACTTTTTGGGCGAACTGACCAAATTCACATAGAAATGTGAGTTGTAGATCTGTCCCTCTCATTGAAAGCAAGTATAAGATCTGTTCTATGTGTGTTATTTCTATGCTTTCTGTTCTTAAGTGTAGTTTTTGTGTCTATTACTTTGGGTTTCGTACACCAGCTTCAAACAGCTGAAAATACTATAGTTATGGTTATGGGAAATATATTTCACAGCGGTTTCAATGGTACAATGATTCTCTACACTATACATTATTATTCCTTCACATAAACAGAAATTAGGCAAACTATTAGAATTTTAGCAACCAGGAAATGGGGGAGCAATGTATGCATGGTATATATTTAAAGGTGCAATCTATAACTAAAATGTTTGGTCAAAAGTGTTGAACTTGTTTGGATATTCAGTTAACTGCCAAAATAAAGGAAACACTTGACTAAATGAGGGGTATAAAGTATATTGAAAGCAGGTGCTTCCACATAGGTGTGGTTCCTTAGTTAATTAAGCAATTAACATCCCATCATGCTTAGGGTCATGTATAAAAATGCTAGGCAGGCCATTATTTTGGTACCATGGCTACACCCCATAGGATGACAATGCCGCCATCCACAGGGTACGAGTGGTCACGCAATTGTTTGTTGAGCATGTAAACCATATGCCCTTGCTGTCTCAGTGACCAGATCTCAACCTAATTGAACACTCATGGGAGATTCTAGAGAGGTGCCTGAGACAGCAATTTCCACCATCAACAAAACACTAAATTATGGAATTTCTTGTGCAAGAATAGTGTCGCATCCCTCCAATAGAGTTCCAGACACTTGTAGAATCTATGACAAGGCACATTGAAGCTGATCTGGCCTGTGGTGCCCAACACTTTGTTGTGTTACAGCCTGAATTAAAAATTTATAAAAATGTATTATATATATATATATATATATATATATATATATATAATTCTCACCCATCTACACACAATACCCCATAATGACAAAGTGAAAACAAATTTATTAAAAAACGAAATATAGAAATATCTTACATACATAAGTATTCACACCCCCGAGTCAATATTTTGTAGAAGCACCTTTGGCAGCGATTACAGCTGTGAATCTATCTGGGTAAGTCTCTAAGAGCTTTTCACACATGGATTGTGTAACATTGGCCATTATTCTTCTCAAAATTCTTTAAGCTCTGTCAAATTGGTTGTTGATCATTACTAGACAAGAATTTTCAGGTCTTGCTATGGATTTTCAAGTAGATTTAAGTCAAAACTGTAACGCGGCCACTCAGGAATATTCACTGTCTTCTAAGCAACTCCAGTGTAGATTTGACCTTGTGTTTTAGGTTATTGTCCTGCTGAAAGGTGAATTCCTCTCCTAGTGTCTCGTGGAAAGCAGACTGAACCAGGTTTTGATGGTGATTAATTCCATTCCGTTTCTTTTTTATCCTGAAAAACTCTCCAGTCCTTGAAGATTAAAAGAATACCCATAACATGATGCAGCCACCACTATGCTTGAAAACATAGAGAGTGTTACTAGTAATGTGTTGTATTGGATTTGCCCCAAACATAACACTTTGAATTCAAGTTAATTGCTTTACCAATTTTTTTTGCAGTATTACTTTAGTGCCTTGTTGCAAACAGGACACATGTTTTGGAATATTTGTATTCTGTACAGGCTTCCTTCTTTTCACTCTGTCCATTAGGTTAGTATTGTGGAGTAACTACAATGTGGTTTTGTCCGGCAACTGAGTTATGAAGGACGCCTGTATCTTTGTAGTTACTGGGTGTATTGATACACCATCCAAAGTGTAATTAATAACTTCACCATGCTCAAAGGGATATTCAATGTTTGCTTTTTATTGTATTTGTACCCATCTACCAATGGGTCTCCTTCTTTACGAGGCATTGGAAAACCTCCGTGGTGTTTGTGGTTGAATCTGTGTTTGAAATTCACTGCTCAACTGAGGGAACTTACAGATACTTGTATGTGTGGGGTACAGAGATGAGGTACTCATTCCAAAATCATGTTAAACACTATTATTGCACACAGAGTGATTTCATGCAGCTTATTATGTGACTTGTTAGGCACATTTTTACTCCTGAACATATTTAGGCTTACATTAACAAATGGGGTTGAATACTTACATTGTTTCATTTTTAATTAATACAAACTTAATTCCACTTTGACATTATGGGGTATTGTGTGTAGGCCAGTGACAAAACATCTCACGTTAATCCATCTTAAAGTCAGGCTGTAACAACAACATGTGGAAAAAGTCAAGGCGTGTGAATACTGTAAGGCACTGTATTTACAATTAAAATGAATATTATTCATCAAATTTACAGACTGACTCCCAGAGGGGCAGATTTAAGGCTCTAATAGCTCCTAGTATAGAGACACTCATTGGAGTTATAAGGGTTATGCTAGGTCTCTTCACAAAATAATAATAACTGTGTATCCCCTCAGGAGTACATGAGAATTAACTGGAGATGACGCTAGTCTAATTCAGTTCCCTTACGGCTCCTAGGATTAACAGTCCAGATGCACATAGGGTCCAATACAAAAACTAGAACACTGTCCACTGGGGGCCGTGGAAAGGGCAACTGCTTGAGAAAAAAAGGTGGGTAGGAAAGACAGACAGAGAGAGACAGAGAGAGATGGAGGGATAATGAGGCCGAGACAGAGAGAGATGGAGGGATAATGAGGCCGAGACAGAGAGAGATGGAGGGATAATGAGGCCGAGACAGAGAGAGATGGAGGGAAAATGAGGCCGAGACAGAGAGAGATGGAGCGATAATGAGGCCGAGACAGAGAGAGATGGAGGGATAATGAGGCCGAGACAGAGAGAGATGGAGGGATAATGAGGCCGAGACAGAGAGAGATGGAGGGATAATGAGGCCGAGACAGAGAGAGATGGAGGGAAAATGAGGCCGAGACAGAGAGAGATGGAGGGATAATGAGGCCGAGACAGAGAGAGATGGAGCGATAATGAGGCCGAGATAGAGATGGAGGGATAATGAGGCCGAGACAGAGAGAGATGGAGGGATAATGAGGCCGAGACAGAGATGGAGGGATAATGAGGCCGAGACAGAGAGAGATGGAGGGATAATGAGGCCGAGACAGAGAGAGATGGAGGGATAATGAGGCCGAGACAGAGAGAGATGGAGGGATAATGAGGCCGAGACAGAGAGAGATGGAGGGATAATGAGGCCGAGACAGAGAGAGATGGAGCGATAACGAGGCCGAGACAGAGAGAGATGGAGGGATAATGAGGCCGAGATAGAGATGGAGGGATAATGAGGCCGAGACAGAGAGAGATGGAGGGATAATGAGGCCGAGACAGAGAGAGATGGAGGGATAATGAGGCCGAGACAGAGAGAGATGGAGGGATAATGAGGCCGAGACAGAGAGAGATGGAGCGATAATGAGGCCGAGACAGAGAGAGATGGAGGGATAATGAGGCCGAGACAGAGAGAGATGGAGCGATAATGAGGCCGAGACAGAGAGAGATGGAGGGATAATGAGGCCGAGACAGAGAGAGATGGAGGGATAATGAGGCCGAGACAGAGAGAGATGGAGGGAAAATGAGGCCGAGACAGAGAGAGATGGAGGGATAATGAGGCCGAGACAGAGAGAGATGGAGGGATAATGAGGCCGAGACAGAGAGAGATGGAAGGATAATGAGGCCGAGACATAGATGGAGGGATAATGAGGCCGAGACAGAGATGGAGGGATAATGAGGCCGAGACAGAGAGAGATGGAGGGATAATGAGGCCGAGACAGAGAGAGATGGAGGGATAATGAGGCCGAGACAGAGAGAGATGGAGGGATAATGAGGCCGAGACAGAGAGAGATGGAGGGATAATGAGGCAGAGACAGAGAGAGATGGAGGGATAATGAGGCCGAGACAGAGAGAGATGGAGGGATAATGAGGCCGAGACAGAGAGAGAGGGGTGAGGGAAACGGAGAGAGGAAAATGTGGGTAATGAAAGAGTGAAAGAGAGTGGGTGAGTTTAGGTGAACTACATGGGGTTCGGTCACGTCTATACAGCGGCCAGTATCAATACAGAGACAGGTGAACTACATGGGGTTCTGTCACGTCTATACAGCGGCCAGAATCAATACAGAGACAGGTGAACTACATGGGGTTCTGTCACGTCTATACAGCGGCCAGTATCAATACAGAGACAGGTGAACTACATGGGGTTCTGTCACGTCTATACAGCAGCCAGTATCAATACAGAGACAGGTGAACTACATGGGGTTCTGTCACGTCTATACAGCGGCCAGAATCAATACAGAGACAGGTGAACTACATGGGGTTCTGTCACGTCTATACAGCAGCCAGTATCAATACAGAGACAGGTGAACTACATGGGGTTCTGTCACGTCCATACAGCAGCCAGTATCAATACAGAGACAGGTGAACTACATGGGGTTCTGTCACGTCTATACAGCGGCCAGTATCAATACAGAGACAGGTGAACTACATGGGGTTCTGTCACGTCTATACAGCGGCCAGTATCAATACAGAGACAGGTGAACTACATGGGGTTCTGTCACGTCTATACAGCGGCCAGAATCAATACAGAGACAGGTGAACTACATGGGGTTCTGTCACGTCTATACAGCAGCCAGTATCAATACAGAGACAGGTGAACTACATGGGGTTCTGTCACGTCCATACAGCAGCCAGTATCAATACAGAGACAGGTGAACTACATGGGGTTCTGTCACGTCTATACAGCGGCCAGAATCAATACAGAGACAGGTGAACTACATGGGGTTCTGTCACGTCTATACAGCGGCCAGAATCAATACAGAGACAGGTGAACTACATGGGGTTCTGTCACGTCTATACAGCGGCCAGAATCATTACAGAGACAGGTGAACTACATGGGGTTCTGTCACGTCTATACAGCGGCCAGAATCAATACAGAGACAGGTGAACTACATGGGGTTCTGTCACGTCTATACAGCGGCCAGTATCAATACAGAGACAGGTGAACTACATGGGGTTCTGTCACGTCTATACAGCGGCCAGTATCAATACAGAGACAGGTGAACTACATGGGGTTCTGTCACGTCTATACAGCGGCCAGTATCAATACAGAGACAGGTGAACTACATGGGGTTCTGTCACGTCTATACAGCGGCCAGTATCAATACAGAGACAGGTGAACTACATGGGGTTCTGTCACGTCTATACAGCAGCCAGTATCAATACAGAGACAGGTGAACTACATGGGGTTCTGTCACGTCCATACAGCAGCCAGTATCAATACAGAGACAGGTGAACTACATGGGGTTCTGTCACGTCTATACAGCGGCCAGAATCAATACAGAGACAGGTGAACTACATGGGGTTCTGTCACGTCCATACAGCGGCCAGTATCAATACAGAGACAGGTGAACTACATGGGGTTCTGTCACGTCTATACAGCGGCCAGAATCAATACAGAGACAGGTGAACTACATGGGGTTCTGTCACGTCCATACAGCGGCCAGTATCAATACAGAGACAGGTGAACTACAAATCAAAATCAAATCAAATCAAATTTTATTTGTCACATACACATGGTTAGCAGATGTTAGTGCGAGTGTAGCGAAATGCTTGTGCTTCTAGTTCCGACAATGCAGTAATAACAAGTAATCTAACTAACAATTCCAAAACTACTGTCTTGTACACAGTGTAAGGGGATAAAGAATATGTACATAAGGATATATGAATGAGTGATGGTACAGAGCAGCATAGGCAAGATACAGTAGATGGTATCGAGTACAGTATGTACAAATGAGATGAGTATGTAAACAAAGTGGCATAGTATAGTATAAAGTGGCTAGTGATACATGTATTACATAAGGATACCGTCGATGATATAGAGTACAGTATATACGTATGCATATGAGATGAATAATGTAGGGTAAGTAACATTTATATAAGGTAGCATTGTTTAAAGTGGCTAGTGATATATTTACGTCATTTCCCATCAATTCCCATTATTAAAGTGGCTGGAGTTGAGTCAGTGTCAGTGTGTTGGCAGCAGCCACTCAGTGTTAGTGGTGGCTGTTTAACAGTCTGATGGCCTTGAGATAGAAGCTGTTTTTCAGTCTCTCGGTCCCAGCTTTGATGCACCTGTACTGACCTCGCCTTCTGGATGATAGCGGGGTGAACAGGCAGTGGCTCGGGTGGTTGATGTCCTTGATGATCTTTATGGCCTTCCTGTGACATCGGGTGGTGTAGGTGTCCTGGAGGGCAGGTAGTTTGCCCCCGGTGATGCGTTGTGCAGACCTCACTACCCTCTGGAGAGCCTTACGGTTGAGGGCGGTGCAGTTGCCATACCAGGCGGTGATACAGCCCGCCAGGATGCTCTCGATTGTGCATATGTAGAAGTTTGTGAGTGCTTTTGGTGACAAGCCGAATTTCTTCAGCCTCCTGAGGTTGAAGAGGCGCTGCTGCGCCTTCTTCACGATGCTGTCTGTGTGAGTGGACCAATTCAGTTTGTCTGTGATGTGTATGCCGAGGAACTTAAAACTTGCTACCCTCTCCACTACTGTTCCATCGATGTGGATAGGGGGGTGTTCCCTCTGCTGTTTCCTGAAGTCCACAATCATCTCCTTAGTTTTGTTGACGTTGAGTGTGAGGTTATTTTCCTGACACCACACTCCGAGGGCCCTCACCTCCTCCCTGTAGGCCGTCTCATCGTTGTTGGTAATCAAGCCTACCACTGTTGTGTCGTCCGCAAACTTGATGATTGAGTTGGAGGCGTGCGTGGCCACGCAGTCGTGGGTGAACAGGGAGTACAGGAGAGGGCTCAGAACGCACCCTTGTGGGGCCCCAGTGTTGAGGATCAGCGGGGAGGAGATGTTGTTGCCTACCCTCACCACCTGGGGGCGGCCCGTCAGGAAGTCCAGTACCCAGTTGCACAGGGCGGGGTCGAGACCCAGGGTCTCGAGCTTGATGACGAGCTTGACTACATGGGGTTCTGTCACGTCCATACAGCGGCCAGTATCAATACAGAGACAGGTGAACTACATGGGGTTTTGTCACGTCCATACAGCGGCCAGTATCAATACAGAGAGAGTCTCTCCATGATTTGGGCCTTTCTAATTTAGGCAAATAACACAGCAAAGGAGAACCTTCTGGAAATTAACCAAATACCTTCTCCCTCCCCCTCTCACCTCTCTCTCCATCTTCCCTAAATCCCTATTTTTTCTCTTCCTAGGCATTTTATTCTCTTGCTCCTCAAACAGTAAGCATAGCTATCTTCTCATTACGCTGAAGGGGGAAACATGCAAGGCAGTCACACTGCTCATAGAAGGCAGTTATTAGCTGGGATGCTACGCTAATGATGCTATGCTCATTCTCCCTTCAGCCTACTTGTAGTAGAAAAAGTATATGAAACTGCACAGTGGGTGGAAGCTTGTGGATTGCTTGTGTCATTATCACCTGCGCTGCAATACTGTTGAAGTAGTATGAACTGCACAGTACTGTGGAGTACTGTTGAGGTAGTATGAACTGCACAGTACTGTGGAGTACTGTTGAGGTAGTATGAACTGCACAGTACTGTGGAGTACTGTTGAGGTAGTATGAACTGCACAGTACTGTGGAGTACTGTTGAGGTAGTATGAACTGTATAGTACTGTGGAGTACTGTTGAGGTAGTATGAACTGCACAGTACTGTGGAGTACTGTTGAGGTAGTATGAACTGTATAGTACTGTGGAGTACTGTTGAGGTAGTATGAACTGCACAGTACTGTGGAGTACTGTTGAGGTAATATGAACTGTATAGTACTGTGGAGTCCTGTTGAGGTAGTATGAACTGCACAGTACTGTGGAGTCCTGTTGAGGTAGTATGAACTGTATAGTACTGTGGAGTACTGTTGAGGTAATATGAACTGTATAGTACTGTGGAGTCCTGTTGAGGTAGTATGAACTGTATAGTACTGTGGAGTACTGTTGAGGTAATATGAACTGCACAGTACTGTGGAGTACTGTTGAGGTAATATGAACTGCACAGTACTGTGGAGTACTGTTGAGGTAATATGAACTGCACAGTACTGTGGAGTCCTGTTGAGGTAGTATGAACTGTATAGTACTGTGGAGTACTGTTGAGGTAGTATGAACTGCACAGTACTGTGGACTCCTGTTGAGGTAGTATGAACTGTATAGTACTGTTGAGGTAGTATGAACTGCACAGTACTGTGGAGTACTGTTGAGGTAATATGAACTGCACAGTACTGTGGAGTACTGTTGAGGTAATATGAACTGCACAGTACTGTGGAGTCCTGTTGAGGTAGTATGAACTGTATAGTACTGTGGAGTACTGTTGAGGTAGTATGAACTGCACAGTACTGTGGACTCCTGTTGAGGTAGTATGAACTGTATAGTACTGTGGAGTACTGTTGAGGTAGTATGAACTGCACAGTACTGTGGAGTCCTGTTGAGGTAGTATGAACTGTATAGTACTGTTGAGGTAGTATGAACTGTATAGTACTGTTGAGGTAGTATGAACTGTATAGTACTGTGGAGTACTGTTGAGGTAGTATGAACTGTATACTACTGTGAGGTACTGATTAGGTAGTATGAACTGTATAGTACTGTGGATTACTGGTGAGGTAGTATGAACTGTATAGTACTGTTGAGGTAGTATGAACTGCACAGTACTGTGGAGTACTGTTGAGGTAGTATGAACTGTATAGTACTGTTGAGGTAGTATATGAACTGTATAGTACTGTGGAGTCCTGTTGAGGTAGTATGAACTGTATAGTACTGTTGAGGTAGTATATGAACTGTATAGTACTGTGGAGTACTGTTGAGGTAGTATGAACTGTATAGTACTGTTGAGATAGTATGAACTGTATAGTACTGTGGAGTACTGTTGAGGTAGTATGAACTGTATAGTACTGTTGAGGTAGTATATGAACTGTATAGTACTGTGGAGTCCTGTTGAGGTAGTGTTTGAACTGTATAGTACTGTGGAGTCCTGTTGAGGTAGTGTTTGAACTGTATATTACTGTGGAGTCCTGTTGCTGCAGTATGGACTGAACATTGCGGTAGTTTGATCATTTAATAATTTTCAGCTAAGATACTGTAAAAGAAGACACCGTTTCAAAGTCCTTCAGTCTTTTCCATTAGTGCTGTTAGCGAACGCTGTTACTACCTTTTCTCAGCACTGTCAGCAGAGCCCATTAGCCATTTTATCCATTAGCATCTCCACCATTAGCAAAGGCTCATTATCAGTACTGCAATCATTAACTCAGGTCATTACTCAATCTATCTATATTAGCCAGCTACTCGCAACAGGAGTCTTTAAGCTTTTTAGGTAAGATTGGTGTGGTCAACACACATGTTTAGTTTGATAAAATCGTATTTATTTATCCAGGAAGTCCCATTGAGGTCTCCCTTGTAACAGAGGTCAGTGTAACGGTTTAGTTGAACAATGTTTGGTGTAACAGAGTAATATGTACTGTATCTTCAGTGTAACAAAAACGTTCAGTGGTCCATGTGAGAATTGAACCCACAACCTTGGTTTCATAAGCACCACACTCTAACATGCTGACCACACCACTCGCGTTGCAAAATAAATGTAAACATACATTCAATTATTGCACCCACACTGCTCGCATGAGCCAACGAGTGAATGCGTTTCCAAGCGCTAAAATAGAAGTCAGTTCTATTTGTGACACTGAACGCGGTGCAAGTCCTGCCTCTCCCATCTCCTCATTGGTTTATAGAAGCAGATACCCACGTGCCATCTCCTCATTGGTTATACCCACGTGGGTGATTGAAAGATGAACTTAGTTTGGTCGGTTGTCATGGTAACTATGAACGTTAGATGCCCATCGCCAAATAAAGTCCAAAGAAGAAAAGGCCTGGAAGGAGGAGAGATGACTAGAAACGATTCGGTTGACCGTTTTATGTGTGGATTAATTGTTGGAGTAAAATTAGCTAGAAACAGCATGCTAGCAAAATAGGACAAATTAGCTAGCAACTACATGCTAGCTAGCTAAATTGCCATAACTGTTTAATGCTTTTCGACCTGTTAATATCATTGGTTCAGAGTTTATTTGATATTTCAACCTCTGTGTTGTGATCGCGTTTGGTGTGGGGGGAAAATAATCTATTCGCGCTAGATGGCGCAAGGTGGTGCACGTGAGTCGCTGATTTGGGTGTAACCATCTGAGCCAACTGGAAAACGACATGACTGTTGGACTAGATAGATATACCTTGATGGGCTAACATTCCACGGAGGGTCCAACGTCTGCGGGTTTTAACTCCTCTCTTGTACTTGACTGATGAATTAAGGTCACTACTTAGTAAAGAACTCCCCTCCCCTGGTTGTCTAGGTCTTCATTGAAAGCCCTCAGACACTAGGCACTCTGTGGAATGAGTTTGACACTCTTGGGCTAACTTGTTGCACTGGGTATGTTCTCAAACTAAATCAACCTTGCTCTTGAGTGACCAAAACCGCTCAAACACTTCTTATTGTTTTCAGATGTATTGTAAGTGTCTGTCAATGATAAATTACAAGCTATAGGATGACTGAGTGGCTTCTGTCACCAAGTAAACATTGATAGATTGGTCTTACGGTGTGCGTGTCCTTGCATCTGTGTGTGCACACGCGGCTACATGGGGATCGGTGCAGGTGATTGAAAGACCGCTCGTGCCTGTCAATGCAATACAATTCCACCCCGATGCACTCTGCAGAGATTGGGAGAACAGTGCACACTGCAACGCATCCGGAGGACACTCTGATCGGAGTAATTGTTTGACATTGACATTTTTGTGTGATTTATTTGACTTGTCCATTCAGACAACAAAAATGTATATTCTGATTGTCCCCCCCCAAAAAAAATAATGTCACTAGTCCCGAACAAGCGTTAATGTCAAGCCCTGGTGTCCTTACTGTCTTCATGCCCACAATGGACTGCTCCACCTTGGTGACGTAGGTGACGTGGTCTTCATTGGAGCGCAGTTCTCTCTGTTGGATCCTCTCATAGATGCCCACCACCATGTCTCTGGGGATGTCAGCTCCGTCATCCACACCTAGACACACACACACACACACACCATGGGTTAGTCCCCTCATAGATGCCCACCACCATGTCTCTGGGGATGTCAGCTCCGTCACCCACACCTAGACACACACACACCATGGGTTAGTCCCCTTATAGATGCCCACCACCATGTCTCTGGGGATGTCAGCTCCGTCATCCACACCTAGACACACACACACCATGGGTTAGTCCCCTCATAGATGCCCACCACCATGTCTCTGGGGATGTCAGCTCCGTCATCCACACCTAGACACACACACACACACACACACCATGGGTTAGTCCCCTCATAGATGCCCACCACCATGTCTCTGGGGATGTCAGCTCCATCATCCACACCTAGACACACACACACACACCATGGGTTAGTCCCCTCATAGATGCCCACCACCATGTCTCTGGGGATGTCAGCTCCATCATCCACACCTAGACACACACACACACACCATGGGTTAGTCCCCTCATAGATGCCCACCACCATGTCTCTGGGGATGTCAGCTCCATCATCCACACCTAGACACACACAAACACACACACACACACACACGCCATGTTCTAGAAACAGTGAATGTTTGAGAGGCCCAAACACACGCATGCAATCCCAAATACACAGATATCCACAAAGAGGCACAATGACAGAAGCCTGTAAACTACTGTAAACTATTTTAAGCTACTGTAAACTACAGTAAACTATTGTAAGCTACTGTAAACTACTGTAAGCTACTGTAAACAACTAAACTACTGTAAGCTACAGCACCACAGCACATACATATACATGCATGTAGAAACAGCTCAGGCCATGACGCATTCAGTAGTCTTTCTATGGTGTGTGTATATGCGTCATTTTGAGTCTGTGCGTGTTTATTGTTTGTATGTGTGTATTCACCTCAGTGGAGCTTCGAGATAAGAGAGTTGAATGGTGAATGGTGTTCTGTGGTGGAAGAGCCATGCTGTGTGTACACTGACCCACTCCTCCTGTTCCAAGGCCAGGGAATGTGTCAGAGCCACAGCCCCTCCCTCCCTCCCACACACACACACCACGATGGGCACAGCGCACCAAACACACACACACACTCAGTCCCTATCATAGAGCACAACCAAGCACACACACTCAGTCCCTATCATAGAGCACAACCAAGCACACACACTCAGTCCCTATCACAGAGCACAACCAAACACACACACTCATATCTCAGTAATGATCAAAGAGCACAAACAAACACACTCATTCAAAGCACACCATCAAACACACACATCAACTCTCAACACACACACACACACACACACACACACCACACAACATCACACACACAGGCACGGACATACACCACCCAACCCCCCACACACATACATTCTATTAAAATAATGACAGAAGCAAATGTTCAATTAATTCATTACAAAAAAAAACTTCTCTTGATGTTGTCACGTATACTCCCTCTCCAGCCTCTAGGTCATCAGGCTGCTGATTATCCTGCACACCTGTCACCATCGTCTCGCGCACCTGCGCCTCATGACACTCACCTGGACTCCATCACCTCCTTGATTATCTTCCCTACATCTGTCACTCCCCGGTGCGTTGTTTGTGGTTCGTGGTTTTTGTTTAGTTTATTTATTAAAACACTCACTCCCTGAACTTGCTTTCCGACTCAGAGCACTCGTTACAGATGTTATTAAATATCCTGCACCTGGGGGGAACATATGAACTGGGGACTGGGGGGGAACATATGAACTGGGGACTGGGGGGAACATATGAACTGGGGACTGGGGGGGAACATATGAACTGGGGACTGGGGGGGAACATATGAACTGGGGACTGGGGGGGAACATATGAACTGGGGACTGGGGGGGAACATATGAACTGGGGACTGGGGGGGAACATATGAACTGGGGACTGGGGGGAACATATCAACTGGGGACTGGGGGGGAACATATCAACTGGGGACTGGGGGGGACATATCAACTGGGGACTAGGGGGGGGGGGCATATCAACTGGGGACTGGGGGGGAACATATCAACTGGGGACTGGGGGGGACATATCAACTGGGGACTAGGGGGGGGGGCATATCAACTGGGGACTGGGGGGGAACATATCAACTGGGGACTGGGAGGGAACATATCAACTGGGGACTGGGGGGAACATATCAACTGGGGACTGGGGGGGGGAACATATCAACTAGGGACTTGGGGGAACATATCAACTGGGGACTGGGGGGAACATATCAACTGGGGACTGGGGGGAAAATATCAACTGGGGACTGGGGGGAACATATCAACTGGGGGGGGGGGGGCATATCAACTGGAGACTGGGGGGAACATATCAACTGGGGACTGGGGGGAACATATCAACTGGGGACTGGGGGGGGAACATATCAACTAGGGACTTGGGGGAACATATCAACTGGGGACTGGGGGGAACATATCAACTGGGGACTGGGGGGAACATATCAACTGGGGACTGGGGGGAACATATGAACTGGGGACTGGGGGGGAACATATGAACTGGGGACTGGGGGGGAACATATGAACTGGGGACTGGGGGGGAACATATGAACTGGGGACTGGGGGGGGCATATCAACTGGGGACTGGGGGGAACATATGCACTGGGGACTGCGGGGGAACATATGAACTGGGGGGGAACATATCAACTGGGGACTGGGGGGGGACATATCAACTGGGGACTGGGGGGAACATATCAACTGGGGACTGGGGGGGACATATCAACTGGAGACTGGGGGGAACATATCAACTGGGGACTGGGGGGAACATATCAACTGGGGACTGGGGGGGGGGACATATCAACTGGGGACTGGGGGGGAACATATCAACTGGGGACTGGGGGGGGGGAACATATCAACTGGAGACTGGGGGGGACATATCAACTCGAGACTGGGGGGGGACATATCAACTGGAGACTGGGGGGAACATATCAACTGGGGACTGGGGGGGAACATATCAACTGGGGACTGGGGGGAACATATCAACTGGGGGGGGGGGCATATCAACTGGAGATTGGGGGGAACATATCAACTGGGGACTGGGGGGGGACATATCAACTGGGGACTGGGGGGGGGACATATCAACTGTGGACTGGGGGGAACATATCAACTGGGGACTGGGGGGAACATATCAACTGGAGACTGGGGGGGAACATATCAACTGGGGACTGGGGGGGAACATATGAACTGGGGACTGGGGGGAACATATGAACTGGGGACTGGGGGGAACATATGAACTGGGGACTGGGGGGGAACATATGAACTGGGGACTGGGGGGGAACATATGAACTGGGGACTGGGGGGAACATATGAACTGGGGACTGGGGGGGAACATATGAACTGGGGACTGGGGGGGAACATATGAACTGGGGACTGGGGGGGAACATATGAACTGGGGACTGGGGGGGGGCATATCAACTGGGGACTGGGGGGAACATATGCACTGGGGACTGGGGGGGAACATATGAACTGGGGGGGAACATATCAACTGGGGACTGGGGGGGGACATATCAACTGGGGACTGGGGGGAACATATCAACTGGGGACTGGGGGGAACATATCAACTGGGGACTGGGGGGGAACATATCAACTGGGGACTGGGGGGAACATATCAACTGGGGACTGGGGGGAACATATCAACTGGGGACTGGGGGGGGACATATCAACTGGAGACTGGGGGGAACATATCAACTGGGGACTGGGGGGAACATATGCACTGGGGACTGGGGGGGAACATATGAACTGGGGGGGAACATATCAACTGGGGACTGGGGGGGGACATATCAACTGGGGACTGGGGGGAACATATCAACTGGGGACTGGGGGGAACATATCAACTGGGGACTGGGGGGGAACAT
Organism: Oncorhynchus mykiss; assembly: GCF_057628025.1. Taxonomy (NCBI): domain Eukaryota; kingdom Metazoa; phylum Chordata; class Actinopteri; order Salmoniformes; family Salmonidae; genus Oncorhynchus; species Oncorhynchus mykiss. The sequence continues at coordinate 7,390,204 of NC_143042.1, read as the reverse complement.
ATCAACTGGGGACTGGGGGGAACATATCAACTGGGGACTGGGGGAACATATCAACTGGGGACTGGGGGGGACATATCAACTGGAGACTGGGGGGAACATATCAACTGGGGACTGGGGGGAACATATCAACTGGGGACTGGGGGGGGGGCATATCAACTGGGGACTGGGGGGGAACATATCAACTGGGGACTGGGGGGGGAACATATCAACTGGAGACTGGTGGGGACATATCAACTGGAGACTGGGGGGGGACATATCAACTGGAGACTGGGGGGAACATATCAACTGGGGACTGGGGGGGAACATATCAACTGGGGACTGGGGGGAACATATCAACTGGGGACTGGGGGGGGACATATCAACTGGAGACTGGGGGGAACATATCAACTGGGGACTGGGGGGAACATATCAACTGGGGGGGGGGGGGGGGGCATATCAACTGGAGACTGGGGGGAACATATCAACTGGGGACTGGGGGGGGGACATATCAACTGGGGACTGGGGGGGGGACATATCAACTGGGGACTGGGGGGAACATATCAACTGGAGACTGGGGGGAACATATCAACTGGGGACTGGGGGGGGACATATCAACTGGGGACTGGGGGGGACATATGAACTGGGGACTGGGGGGAACATATCAACTGGGGACTGGGGGGAACAGATCAACTGGGGACTGGGGGGGAACATATGAACTGGGGGGGGACATATCAACTGGAGACTGGGGGGAACATATCAACTGGGGACTGGGGGGAACATATCAACTGGGGACTGGGGGGAACATATCAACTGGGGACTAGGGGGAACATATCAACTGGGGACTGGGGGGGAACATATGAACTGGGGACTGGGGGGGAACATATGAACTGGGGACTGGGGGGGGACATATCAACTGGAGACTGGGGGGGAACATATCAACTGGGGACTGGGGGGAAACATATCAACTGGGGACTGGGGGGGGGGGACATATCAACTGGAGACTGGGGGGAACATATCAACTGGGGACTGGGGGGAACATATCAACTGGGGACTGGGGGGAACATATCAACTGGGGACTGGGGGGGAACATATGAACTGGGGACTGGGGGGGAACATATGAACTGGGGACTGGGGGGGGGACATATCAACTGGAGACTGGGGGGGGAACATATCAACTGGGGACTGGGGGGAAACATATCAACTGGGGACTGGGGGGGGGGACATATCAACTGGGGACTGGGGGGGAACATATCAACAGGGGACTGTGGGGGAACATATCAACTGGGGACTGGGGGGGGGGCATATCAACTGGAGACTGGGGGGAACATATCAACTGGGGACTGGGGGGGGACATATCACCTGGGGACTAGGGGGGAACATATGAACTGGGGACTGGGGGGGAACATATCAACTGGGGACTGGGGGGAACATATCAACTGGGGACTGGGGGGGAACATATCAACTGGGGACTGGGGGGTAACATATCAACTGGGGACTGGGGGGAACATATCAACTGGGGACTGGGGGGAACATATCAACTGGGGACTGGGGGGAACATATCAACTGGGGACTGGGGGGAACATATCAACTGGGGACTGGGGGGTAACATATCAACTGGGGACTGGGGGGAACATATCAACTGGGGACTGGGGGGAACATATCAACTGGGGACTGGGGGGAACATATCAACTGGGGACTGGGGGGAACATGCTGTATCATTTGGCCATGAGGCTTCCCTCTAGATATACCCCATTATAGCCAGGGTGGTTCACTGAGGAGCCAATGAGGCTGCTAGGTCGGGAATCATTTCGGCAAATGGAGACACTCGTCAGGGCAATGACACAGATGCACTCTTGGATATGCTGAGGCATCACTCCACATTATGGAGTCAGCACAGTGGGAGGAAGAGGAACAGGGTGTGTGTGTGTGTGGGGGTGGGGGGGGGGGGGTGTGAGAGAGAGAGAGAGAGAGAGAGAGAGAGAGAGAGAGAGAGAGAGTTCTGCTTACTGTGCTTTCACCTGATTTATCATATTTGATGTATTCTCTCCATCTCTCCCTGAACAAATTCAGGTAGTACATCTGACTCTGCAACAACCACATACTACAGCCATCCGGGACCAGCATGGACCACCCCTAGCTAGGCTCTCTGATCCAGGACCAGCATGGACCACCCCTAGCTAGGCTCTCTGATCCAGGACCAGCATGGACCACCCCTAGCTAGGCTCTCTGATCCAGGACCAGCATGGACCACCCCTAGCTAGGCTCTCTGATCCAGGACCAGCATGGACCACCCCTAGCTAGGCTCTCTGATCCAGGACCAGCATGGACCACCCCTAGCTAGGCTCTCTGATCCAGGACCAGCATGGACCACCCCTGGCTAGGCTCTCTGATCCAGGACCAGCATGGCCCACCCCTAGCTAGGCTTTCTGATCCAGGACCAGCATGGCCCACCCCTAGCTAGGCTCTCTGATCCAGGACCAGCATGGACCACCCCTAGCTAGGCTCTCTGATCCAGAACCAGCATGGCCCACCCCAAGCTAGGCTCTCTGATCCAGGACCAGCATGGCCACCTCTAGCTAGTCTCTCTGATCCAGGACCAGCATGGCCCACCTCTAGCTAGGCCCTTTGATCCAGAACCAGCATGGACCACGCCTGTGCTATGATCTTTGATCCAGAACCAGCATGGACCACGCCTGTGCTAGGCTCTTTGATCCAGGACCAGCATGGACCACCCCTGTGCTAGGCTCTTTGATTCAGAACCAGCATGGACCACTCTGTGCTACGATCTTTGATCCAGAACCAGCATGGACCACGCCTGTGCTAGGCTCTTTGATCCAGGACCAGCATGGACCACCCCTGTGCTAGGCTCTTTGATCCAGAACCAGCATGGACCACCCCTGTGCTAGGCTCTTTGAATCAGAACCAGCATGGACCACCCCTGTGCTAGGCTCTTTGAATCAGAACCAGCATGGACCACCCCTGTGCTAGGCCCTTTGATCCAGAACCAGCATGGACCACGCCTGTGCTAGGCTCTTTGATCCAGAACCAGCATGGACCACCCCTGTGCTAGGCTCTTTGATCCAGAACCAGCATGGACCACCCCTGTGCTAGGCTCTTTGATCCAGGACCAGCATGGACCACCCCTGTGCTAGGCTCTTTGATCCAGAACCAGCATGGACCACCCCTGTGCTAGGCTCTTTGAATCAGAACCAGCATGGACCACCCCTGTGCTAGGCTCTTTGAATCAGAACCAGCATGGACCACCCCTGTGCTAGGCCCTTTGATCCAGAACCAGCATGGACCACGCCTGTGCTAGGCTCTTTGATCCAGGACCAGCATGGACCATGTGCTAGGGCCTTTGGTCCGTACTCTAAAGAGACTTCACTATAGTACAATTAGATAGATTAACAGTAAGACATGTATACTGTATATGGAGACGTTTCTAGAATACAATGTAAGTCATTAAACTAATTATATGTGCAACAGCGGTACTACTAAATACATCAAGAGTTATACTAATGTTATACTAATTATGTGAACACTGTCATATTTTGATACATCAAAAGTAAGACATTTATATATATATATATGGAATGGTTTCTAGGATACAATACAAGTCATTATACTAATTATATTCAGTGTCTACATATCAGGTTAGACATTGCAGAATGTTTTTGACATTTCTGGTCCAGTGTAATTGAGTAAGTGAGCTCTCCTCTGTTATTCATTAATTAACATCCGATTCAATCTCTTAACTGTGTTCTTCCAACTACTCAATTAGCTTAAAATATAGAGTGAGAGAGGGGGAAGGAGGAGGGAGGGAGACAGGGGGAGATTGGGAAAGATACAGTAAGAGAGAGAGGGTTGAAAGATAGAAAGAGAGAGAAAGGGAACGAGAAAGAGACAGTCAGAGAATGAGAGAGCGAGAGAATGAGAGAGAGGAAGAGAGAGAGCAAGAGAATTTGAGGGGAGAGAGAGAAAGAGAGAGAGAGAGAGAGAGAGAGAGAGAGAGAGAGGGGACACAAACAGAGGAAGAAAGCCAAGCATCGTGGCAATTGATTTTCCAACTTCATTTAATTGTGAGGCGCCGTCCAGATGAATCCATTAAAGTTGTACCATATTGATCCCACAGTCCTGATGGATCCTTCCCTGGCAGAGGAAAACTATGATGCAGCTCTATATTACCAACGACACAAGGCCTGCATCACAAATGGCACCCTATTCCTTATATAGTGCACTACTTTTGACCAGGACCCATAGGGAATAGGGTGCCATGGGCCCTGGTTAGGGAATAGGGTGCCTTGGGCCCTGGTTAGGGAATAGGGTGCCATGGGCCCTGGTTAGGGAATAGGGTGCCATGGGCCCTGGTCAAAGGTAATGCATTATGTAGAGAACAGGGTGCCATTTGGGACACAGGGGTTTGAATTACAGTAAGCTAACTGTTAGGGAACATGGATTGGGACTTTAGCCGTCTTCTCTTGTTACACGGATATTTGAAACGCAGACAGATCTTTGCGGCGACATGATAGGTTGAATATCCTGTCACTGTAGAGTCAAGGTTTAGTGGCCTCTGTGAAAGGCTACACTATGTAGACGCTATATGCACTTAGGGTGTTATAGGGTGTTAGTAGTAACTAACTAACGAGTAACAAATGAACAAATGAACTAGTAACTAAATAACTAGTAAAAAACTAGCTGGTAACTAACTAACTAGTAACTAACTAGTAATAACTAACTAGTATAAAGTAAGTAGTAAATAACTATTACTTACCCAATTCCCCTTCCCTACTCCTATCCTCCCCCTCCTTCTCATCTACGGCTCCAACACACTCTACTAAAATAATGCCTCACCTCGGAGGTTGCGTATGAAGTCCTCCAGCATCATCTTGCGGTCAGGCTTGATGTTGGGTGAGTACATGTCTGTGTTGAGGAGGATGATAGCGAAGGCCAGGATGAAGATGGTGTCGGGGTTGTGGAACTGCTGCACCACGTCCGGGTTACACATGCAGTACCGCTGACTGGAGAGGGTGGGGGGCAGGGGGACAGGAGACGGGACAGGGGGACAGGAGGGAGAGAGGGGGTTAGTATTTGTAAAACCCATGAGATAAGATTAAGTCCCTACTCCCTAGAAAATACAGATAAGATGAAGTCCCTACTCCCTAGAAAATACAGATAAGATGAAGTCCCTACTCTCTAGAATATACAGATAAGATGAAGTCCCTACTCCCTAGAATATACAGATAAGATGAAGTCCCTACTCTCTAGAATATACAGATAAGATGAAGTCCCTACTCCCTAGAATATACAGATAAGATGAAGTCCCTACTCTCTAGAATATACAGATAAGATGAAGTCCCTACTCCCTAGAATATACAGATAAGATGAAGTCCCTACTCTCTAGAATATACAGATAAGATGAAGTCCCTACTCCCTAGAATATACAGATAAGATGAAGTCCCTACTCCCTAGAATATACAGATAAGATGAAGTCCATACTCCCTAGAATATACAGATAAGATGAAGTCCCTACTCCCTAGAATATACAGATAAGATGAAGTCCCTACTCCCTAGAATATACAGATAAGATGAAGTCCCTACTCCCTAGAATATACAGATAAGATGAAGTCCCTACTCCCTAGAATATACAGATAAGATGAAGTCCCTACTCTCTAGAATATACAGATAAGATGAAGTCCCTACTCCCTAGAATATACAGATAAGATGAAGTCCCTACTCTCTAGAATATACAGATAAGATGAAGTCCCTACTCCCTAGAATATACAGATAAGATGAAGTCCCTACTCTCTAGAATATACAGATAAGATGAAGTCCCTACTCCCTAGAATATACAGATAAGATGAAGTCCCTACTCCCTAGAATATACAGATAAGATGAAGTCCCTACTCCCTAGAATATACAGATAAGATGAAGTCCCTACTCCCTAGAATATACAGATAAGATGAAGTCCCTACTCCCTAGAATATACAGATAAGATGAAGTCCCTACTCTCTAGAATATACAGATAAGATGAAGTCCCTACTCCCTAGAATATACAGATAAGATGAAGTCCCTACTCTCTAGAATATACAGATAAGATGAAGTCCATACTCCCTAGAATATACAGATAAGATGAAGTCCCTACTCCCTAGAATATACAGATAAGATGAAGTCCCTACTCCCTAGCCACCACAAAGAACCTGGCCAACCATCAGACAGAAAGACACAGAACGACAGTAATCAAATCAATTAATAAAATGTATTTTAAAAGGCCCGTTTTACATCAGCAGTTGTCACAAAGTGCTACATAACTAGTACAGTAGTGTATTTACGCTGTGCACCGTGGGTTAGACAGCAGAAATATCCCTGCCTGGGCACCTCTGCAGTAAAGATGACAAAGGGCTGATGGAGGTCCCAGAGAACACCCTGAGATCTGAGAGGAGGCACGGCAGGAGAGCGAAATACAGCTGGCCTAGCAGCTCCACGCACCAAACAACCCTCGTCAATCTAACTGGCAGAGACACCTGAGTGTGTGTGTGATTGTGTGTGTGACTGAGTGTGTATCTGATGACTAAGTGTGTGTGTGTGTGTGTGTGTGTGTGTGTGTGTGTCTACGCTAGGACAGCCAGTCTATCTGCTTGGGGGCGTTGTGAGAGGATGAAACATAAGTGCTTGTCCATGTTTGAACAGATAGCAGCCTATGTCCATAGAGTAAAGAGGTTGATTTAGAATCCTCTACAGTGAAAACCAGAGCTCTCCAGACACTACCATTTACATGACATTATGGGCATAAACTGGTTGAATCAATGTTGTTTCCACATCATTTCAACCAGAAGAAAATTTGATGTGAGATGACGTTGAATCAACAAAACTGATTGTATTTGCAAAAAGTCCTTGTCTTTTTTTCATCAAACTTTGAACCTAAATCCAATGACAGGATGACATGTTTTGTTGATTTCCTGTCTAATTCACTTTAGTTGACAACTCAATCAAATGTAAATCAAAACTAGACGTTGAACTGAGGTCTGTGCCCAGTGGGGTGACTGCACTGCTAGCTACAGTGTGTCACAATGCATACATACTCTCTCAGTGATAATGGTGTACTGTATTCATCATACCGTGCATACCAAATGGAACACTATTCCTAACATAGGGGCCCTACTTTGAGGGCCCTGGTCAAAATTAGTGCACTAAATAGGGAACAGGGTGCTATTAAATAGGGAACAGGGTGCTATTCAGGACACTATCCATATTGTCACGCTATGCTCTCCTCTGCATTGGCAACCAATTCAAATCTTTTATGGAATACATATATTTACTGTAGCATTGCGTGAAATTCCACAGGGGAGCTTCCTTTGTTAATGAATCAATCTATTATTTCAACGGGTGTGTGTGTGTGACACCCCATAGGGCCTCTACTGGAGCGTAAAGTGTAATTCCATATTAATTCTGGTTATGGTTTCCAGGTAGGCTGGCCCGGCCTTCCTCCGGAGTCATGTGACCACTGAGCTGCATGATTGGAATCTACGTCTCAGTGGGCTAGGAATACACACAGGTAGTGGACTAGCTATGTAGGGAATAGAGTTGCCATTTGGGACACAGACATGTCCTCAGTTTGGGGGTTCATCCCCACTGATTCTGCATCATCTAATGGAGACTAGACTTTTTACCTGAAAAATACCTTATCTTAAGCCACATACTCTATGGTTTGCAGTTGTACCATCGAGACTGGGCTTAGACTTTAAGGAAGGTTTTGCAGCCAACAAATAGCTTTTTCTTCTTAATAATAAAGTCTCAGTTCTATACATTTCTCTTTACTATTCTACCAGAAAGAGTGAAATAGCAGATAGCCCTAGAAAGAGAAACCCTATATTCCCTCCCCTTACTCTATTTTAGTGAAGGGAATCTAATGTGTGAGTGTGTGTGTGTCTCTCTCTCTCTCTCACCTCAGAAACTGCCAGAGTGTTGGGTTGATTATTAGCTGACACACGCCAAGCTACAGAAGCTGCCAGGTGTTTATTTTCTCCTGACTGTGTTTCTTCACACATTCTCTCCCTCCCTTTCCTCCCTCTCGCTCTCATTTCCCTGCCACCTGCCTTTCCTTCTGTGTTTACAGTCATCCTTTACCTCGTTCTCTATCCGTCTCTCTCGTTCATTCTTTAAGCCTCTCGCTATCCCCTCACTCTCTTTGAAGTCTGTCTCCCTCCCTCCCGTCATCTTTCTCTCTGTCTCAGACTCTTGTCTCTCGTTCTCTATCCTTTTCTCCCCCTCTCTGTTTTTCTATTCCTCCCTCTCTCCATCTCTGTTTGGAGGAGCAGGGGAGGCAGGCGGAGACCAGAGAGAAGTGCTTATGCAACAGTGGATATTTATAAACCTCTCCTCCTTCCTTTCCTCCCTCGCTCTTTATTTCGCCCCTCTCTGAGCAGCACGCACTCTGCGCCAATCGTACCCAAAACAAATGCCATCCGTCAGTCTCCATGCGCGCTCACAACGACAACAACACTCTCGTTGGCAACGCACCTTGACAACTGTGACAGCTGGCCATATCGTAAATGGAGTGGGTATTCAGGGACACCGGTTAGCGCAGAGCAACGCAGCTGTGGCATAAATGGGATACCCGTTAAGACTCGTAAACCAGGAAGTTGCACTTATCCTGTCTGTTGAGATTGCCTGTTGTTTCAGAGCACCTAGCCAAGCGGAAGGCTGGGTCAACCATCTAAATGGAGAGAGGGTTTAAACTAGCCCGATTTAACCAGTCTGAATCAGTGAAACACTGCTGTGTGTAGCACTCAGGCTGGATAAACAGGCTAGGTAGAAACTGGAAAGTTTGGATGGGATTTAGGTTGACTGGTGAAGTGAGACGTGAACTGAAAAAAACTCCTAGCGCTGTGTTTTAGGCTCAGACACACATGGACCTTAGTGCTATTGGCAATGTCCTGCCCACCCATGGACAACAACAGGGCAAAGACACTACAGGGCTGTGCCTCGCCTGATGTTGAGCTTAACTCTCTTGAACGTTGCAGCCTTTTAGGCCTTCTATACCTGAGACAAAGGTCTCTCTGTTTGTCCCAGTAGTGACCTCATCTAATCACAACTGCCTGACATCCTACTGGACGTGAATTGTTTTTAAGTGTCATCCTTAAACCAACACCCGTCCAGGATGAGTTTATAGTTGAGTTTATTAACATACACATTAGCAATATATCACACACACACACACACATATCACACACACACACACACACACACACAAACACACACACACACACACACACACACACACAGATGATTCATTGATTCATTGATTGACTGACTAACTGATTGATTGACTAACTGATGGACTGACTGAATAATGGAGCTCACCTGAAGGCCTCGATCAGTCTCTCCACCTTCTGGGCCTCTCCCTGGACTCTGATGTGAGCCTGGAACTTCCTCAGAGCCTCGTCCAGCTCCATCCCTGAGAAATCCATCTCATCCACCACACAACTGCAGGAAAGAAAGACAAGGAGGGAGGAGAAAGAGGGAGAGGGAGAGAGAGAGAGAGGGAGAGAGGGGGGAAGGAAAAGAGATGGAGGGAGGGAGGCAGACAGAGAGAGAGAGACAGAGATAGAGAGGTTAAGAGAGAGGGAAGGAGGAGGGTAGAGAAAGGGAGAGAGATATAGAGAAAGAGGGAGAGAGAGAGAGAGAAAGAGAGAGAGAGAGAGAGAGACAGAGAGAGAGAGAAAGAGAGAAAGAGATTAAGAGAGAGGGAAGGAGAAGGGTAGAGAAAGGCAGAGAGATATAGAGAAAGAGGGAGAGACAGAGAGAGAGAGAGAGAGAGAGAGAGAGAGAGATATATGTTACTTCTACAGGAATCTGTAACCCCAGTTTGAATTCACATCAGACGCCACTTCCACTTTCCCTGCCCCGCCCCTGCGGTCGTGGGGAGGTGAACCCAGAAATGACTCCGAACTATGGGGAACAACTTCCACAACTTTCACTATGTCTACTTCAGGGTCAGTTTCACCCAGGTATTATCCATGCATGGGTGCAAGGACTGCAGGGAGAGGGCCCATCTAGCCTCGGCTACACTGCTATCACCGCTCCCCCAGCACAGGGACACAAACCCTCGGAGCAGAACATCCAGCCATTAATGGACGGGCTAGCTTAGTCAGAGGAAATTAAATCAGCTTAAATAAAAGAGATCAGTCAGAATAAATGCATGGGAATTAGTGATTTGTGTAAGCAA